>NC_084613.1:19656941-19751941 GCF_033978795.1 Nerophis ophidion
GAATTAAAAAAATTATTAAAAAAGTTTATATTAGTATTAATACAAAAACAACATTTATTTTTTCGACTTTTCCCCCACTTTTTTGTTTTTTGTTTTGTACACCAGGTGCACTTTCCATGCAAGGGAATCGAACCCACGCACTCTGCTGTGTGATGCAGCGACGTGCTCCGTCGTACACCACCAAATGGTGTACACCAAATTGTGAATAAAATGAACCGTAATTAATCGATGACCAATATTCGATAAACAATTGTTGGGGCATAGAAATACCGAGTTAAAATGTGAAATATGGAGTTAGGAATCTGAAATAGGATGTTATACATGTAGAATAGAGAGTTATGAATGTGGAATGGTTAGTAATAGAAATGTGGAATAGAAAGTTATATAGGTAGAATAGTCAGTAATATAAATGTGGAATAGTAAGTTATATACATAGAATGGTCAGTCATATAAATGTGGAATAGTAAGTTCTATATGTAGAATAGTCAACATTCGAAATAAATGTGGTATAGTCAGTAATGTAAATGTGGAATAGTAAGTTATATCGTATAATAGTCAAACATGTGAAATAAATGAGGAATAGTCGGTAATGTAAACGTGGAGTAGTAAGTTATATATGTAGAATAGTCAATGATACTGTATAAATGTCAAATACATGTGGAAGAGTCAGTAATATCAATGTGGAATAATAAGTTATATACGTAGACTAGTCAGTAATACTGTATAAATATTAAATTAAACGTGGAATAGTCAGTAATAAAAATGTGGAATGTAAGTTGTATACGTAGAATGGTCATTAATATAAATGTGGAATAGTAAGTTACATACTATTCAGTCAGTAATATGGTCAGTAATATAAATGTGGAATAGTAAGTTATATGTGTAGAATAGTCAATAATACTGTATAAATTTGAACTAAATGTAGAATAGTCAGTAAGGAAATGTGTATTAGTAAGTTATATACATAAAATAGTCAATAATACTATATACATGTGGAATAAATGAGGAATAGTTGGTCATGTAAATGTGGACTAGTAAGTTATATATGTGGAATAGTCAATGTTACTGTATAAATGTCAAATACATGTGGAAGAGTCAGTAATATCAATGCGGAATAGTAAGTTATATACGTAGAATAATCAATAGTTCTGTATGAATGTGAAATAATAAGTTATATGCATAGAATAGTCAGTAATACTGTATAAATATGAAATAAACGTGGAATAGTCAATAATAAAAATGTGGGATGTAGGTTATATACGTAGAATGGTCAGTAATATAAACGTGGAATAGTAAGTACATACGTAGAATGGTCAGTAATATAAATGTGGAATAGTAAGTTATATATGTAGAATAGTCAATAATACTGTATAAATTTGAACTAAATGTAGAACAGTCAGTAAGGAAATGTGTAATAGTAAGTTATGTACATAGAATAGTCAATAATACTATATACATGTGGAATAAATGAGGAATAGTCGGTAATATAAATGTGGATTAGTAAGAATAGTCAAATACATGTGGAAGAGTCAGTAATATCAATGTGGAATAGTAAGTTATATACGTAGAATAGTCAACAGTACTCTATGAATGTGAAATAAGTTCTATACGTAGAATAATCAGTAATACTGTATAAATAGGAAATAAACGTGGAATAGTCAGTAATATTAATGTGGATTAGTAAATTACATGCGTAGAATGGTCAGTAATATAAATGCGGAATAATAAGTTACATACATAGAACTGTCGGTAATATAAATGTGGAATAGTAAGTTATATATCTAGAATAGTCAATAATACTGTATACATTTGAACTAAATGTAGAATAGTCAGTAAGGTAAATGTGGAATAGTAAGTTATATATGTAGAATAGTCAATAATACTATATACATGTGAAATAAATGAGGAATAGTCAGTAATGTAAATGTGGACAAGTAAGTTATATATGTAGAATAGTCAATGTTACTGTATAAAAGTCAAATACATGTGGAAGAGTTAGTAATATTAATGTGGAATAGTAAGTTATATACGTATAGTCAATAGTACTGTATGAATGTGAAATAATAAGTTATATACGTAGAATAATCAGTAATACTGTATAAGTATGAAATAAATGTGGAATATTCAATGATATAAATGTGGATTAGTAAGTTCTATATGTAGAATGGTCAGTAATATACATGTGGAATAGTACGTTATGTAGAATAGTCAAAAATACTTTATACATTTGAACTAAATGTAGATTAGTCAGTAAGGTAAATGTGGAATAGTAAGTTATATACGTAGAATAGTAAAAAATACTATATACATGTGTAATAAATGAGGAATAGTTAGTAATGTAAATGTGGATTAGTAAGTTATATATGTAGAATGGAACAATGATACTGTATAGATGTCAAATACATGTGGAGGAGTCAGTAACATCAATGTGGAATAGTAAGTTATATACATAGAATAGTCAATAGTACTCTATAAATGTGAAATAATAAGTTATATACGTAGAATAGTCAGTAATACTGCATAAATATGAAATAAACATGGAATAGTCAGTAATATAACTAGTAAGTTATATATGTAGAATAGTCAATTATACTGTTGAAATGTGAAATACATGTGGAATAGTTATAATTATATAAAGGTGGAATAGTAAGTTAGATATGTAGCATAGTCAATAATACTGTACAAATGTGGAATAATAGTTATATACGTAAAATAGTCAGTAATACTGTATAAATATGAAATAAACGTGGACTAGTCAGTAATATAAATATGGACTAGTAATTTATATATCTAGAATAGTCAATAATACTGTATACATGCAGAATAGTCAGTAATATAAATGTGGAATAATAAGGTGTATACATAGAATAGTCAATAATACTGTATAAATGTGAAACAATAAGTTATATAGGTGGAATAGTCAGTAATACTGTATAAATAGGAAATAAACGTGGAATAGTTAGTAATATAATTGTGGACTAGGAAGTTATATACTTAGAATAGTCATTGATACTGTATTAATGTGAAATAAATGTGGAAGAGTCAGTTATATAAATGTGGAATATAAAGTTATATACATAGACTATTCAATAATACAGTATAAATGTGAAATACATGTGGAATAGTCAGTAATATAAATGTGGAATAGTAAGTTATATACTTAGAATCGTCAATAGTGCTGTATAAATGTGAAACAATAAGTTATATAGGTAGAATCGTCAGTAATACTGTATAAATATGAAATAAACATGGAATAACTGGTAATATAATTGTGGAATAGTAAGTTATATACATCGAATAGTCATTAAAACTGTATAAATATAAAATAAACGTAGAATAGTTGGTAGTATAGATGTGGAATAGTAAGTTGTGAAATAGTCAGTTAAAAAGTTCGAACAGGAGGTTATAAAATTGGAATAATAAGTTATAAATGTGGCATAGTCACAAATGTTGAATAGCTGTACATTTAGGGAGTTATATACATGTGGAAGAATATGTTATAGGTGTGAATAAACCGGAAGATAGATGTGGAATAGTAAATTATTAACATGGAATAGTAAGTTACAAATGTGAAACAGGAGGTTATAAAAGTGGATTAATAAATTATAAGTGTGGAATAGTAAGTTAATAAATGTGAAATAGTCAGTTGTAAATGTTGAACAGTAGGTTATACATGTAATATTAACTTAGATTTATATCACACTTTTCTAGAAACTAAAAGCGCTCACAGAGAAGTGGGACTCATCATTCATTCACACCTGGTGGTGGTAAGCTACATCAGTAGCCACAGCTGCCCTGGGGTAGACTGACGGACAGTTATATAATTGTGGAAAAGTAGATTATAAATGTAGAACAGTCAGTTACAAATGTGGAACAGGAGGTTATACAAGTGGATTATTAAATGGTGAATATGGAATAGTAAGACATAACTGTGAAATAGTCAGTTATAATTGTTGAATAGTAAGTTATACATGTAGTCGGTTATATACATGTGGAAGAATAAGTTATAAATGTGGAATATTAAGTTATAAATGTAGAATAGTCAGTCACAAATGTGGCACAGCATGTTGTACATTTGGAATAATAAATTATGAATGTAGAATAGCAAATTATAAACGTGGAATAATAAATTATGAATGTAGAATAGAAAATTATAAACGTGGAATAATAAATTATGAATGCAAAATACTATATTATAAACAGCAAATTATAAATGTAGAATAGTAGACCACACATGTGGATTAAAAAGCTAAATATGTCGGATAAATAATTGTGAATGTGGAATAGCGAGTTATACATGTTGAATAGTAAGTCATTAGAAATATACAAATCTAAGATATTATGGTGTAAGTCATACATGTGGATTAGAAAGATATGAACATCGGCTAATATGTTATGAATGTGGAATAGTATGCTACAAATGTGAATAATCTGTTATAAATGGGAAATAGTATGTTATAATTGTAGAATAAGATGGTATACATATAGAATAGTATGTTGTACATGTTTATTGGAAGTATATGAATGTAGGATAGTATATCACACATGTGGAATGGTATGTTATAAATGTGGCATACTGTTATAAATGTGGCATACTGTTATAAATGTAGAATAGTATATTATAAATGTAAAATAATGTTATAAATGTAGAATAGTATGTTATAAATGTAAAATAATATGCTATAAATTTAGAATAGTATGTTATAAATGTGGAATAGTAAGTCATACATGGGGATTAGAAAGATATGAACATCGGATGATATGTTATGAATTTGAAACCTGTTATAAATGTGATATAGTATGTTATAATTGCAGAATAATATGTTATACATACAAAATAGTATGTTGTAAATGTATAAAATATGTTCTAAATGTAGAATAGTATGTTATAAATGGGAAATAGTAAGTCATACATGTGGATTAGAAAGATGTGAACATCAGATAATATGTTATGAATGTGGAATAGTATGTTACAAATGTGGAATATTCTGTTCTAAATGTCAAATAGTATGTTATAATTGTAGAATAATATGTTTTTCATATAGAATGGTATGTTATACACGTAGATTGGAAATATATGAATGTAGGATAGTATATTACACATGTGGAATACTATGTTATAAATGTGGCATACTGTTATAAATGTACAATAGCATGTTATAAGTGTAAAATAATATGTTATAAATGAAGAATAGTCTGTTATAAATGTGGAATAGTAAATCATGCATGTGGATTAGAAAGATATGAACATCGGATAATATGTTATGAATGGGGAATAGATTTGTTACAAATGTGGAATAATCTGTTATAAATGTGAAATAGTATGTTATAATTGTAGAACAATATGTTATACATATAGAATAGTATGTTATAAATGTAAAATAGTATGTTATAAATGTAAAATAATATGTTATAAATGTAGAATAGTATGTTATAAATGTAAAATAATGTTATAAATGTAGAATAGTATGTTATAAATGTGGAATAGTAAGTCATACATGTGGATTAGAAAGATGTGAACATCGGATAATATGTTTTGAATGTGGAATAGTATGTTTCTAATGTGGAATAATCTGTTATAAATGTGAAATAGTATGTTATAATTGTAGAATAATATGTTATACATATAGAATAGTATGTTATAAATGTAAAATAATATGTTATAAATGTCCAGGGTGTACCCTGCCTTCCGCCCGATTGTAGCTGAGATAGGCGCCAGCGCCCCCCGTGACCCCGAAAGGGAATAAGCGGTAGAAAATGGATGGATGGATGTTATAAATGTAGAATAGTATGTTATAAATGTAAAATAATACGTTATAAATGTGGAATAGTAAATTATATATGTGGATTAGAAAGATATTAATGTAGGATACTATGTTACAAATGTGCAATAGTATGTTACAAATGTGGCATAATATGTTCTACATGTGGAATAGTATGTTCTGAATGTAGAATAGTAATTCATACATGTGGATTAGAACGTTGTAAATGTAAAATAATACATTATACGTGTCAAATATTTATTCATAATAAGGGACAAGGGGTTGAAAATAGATGGATGGATGGAATAATAACTATGTAACAACACCGTTTGACAATAAAGACAACACACACACACACACGCACACACACACACACACACACACACACACACACACACACACACACACACACACACACACACACACACACACACACACACACACACACATTGCAAAACTGTACAGAAAAGTTAGGTGTGTGTGTCTCTGTGTCTTTGAGGACTAGGATCAGGACCAGGACCAGGACCAGGACCAGGACCAGGACCAGGACCGTAAAGGGTCTCCAGAGCACGCCTCCCCTCTTCGTGACCCTGAGAGAGGTAAATGCACGACCCGGGCAAAGTTCTATGGCGGTGACGTATGTGCGTCAGTGCGTGTGCGTGTATGCAAGAACGCCCTGTCGTGCAGGTGACGTCATACTGCTTGATGACTGACAGCTGGCCGGCGTCAGTCGACAGTGATCGAGTACAATCGATTAAAGATAAAACTTGATTATTATTAAAGAGGAATGACAAGTCAGATTCTTTTTTGGAGGAGGGCATGGGGTTATAGTTTTACTTAATGAGACCCCCCCCCTCCCCCCAAGAACTCTCTACGTCATCAAGTCCGAAACACGCACAACTGCTGCGCCTTGAAAAAAAAAAAAAAGTTATTCAAATTTCTTATGACGCCGGAAACGATTTATTGTCATCTTTTGAGCCTAATTGTCGCGGCAAACAGCTGCTGCAGACAAAATGGAGGCTGGTGTTGCGTGCGTGCGTGACGCAAGTTTGTTGTCATCAGCAAGTAAATATTCACCTTCGCTGCCCCGAGCATCACGTGACACAACGCCTGCCCTCTTTTTGCACAAGTTTCAAGTCATCCTCTAAAAAGTTTCAAGGAACCTCCGGTGACGTCATAATGTATTACCTCACTGCGCGCCTGCTCTTTATTCTCCTTTTTTTTTTTTTTTCAACGTCCGAATGGAAATATTCCAACACACGGCGATTAAAAAGTGAAACAATGTAAAAAAACAAAAAAAACGACTCGATCAAAGTGGTGCCCAGTTGCACGTTCGTGTGTTAATAACAGAAATGAGTAGAAGTATATTTAAATAAAGAACAATGTTGTCTATTATCGTGGTGCGTCAGTGTTGCGCAATCCAGGATGAATCAACCTATAAGAGGACGTTTATATTTAACACGTACTGCGCATGTGCAATACACAAATGTACAAGACTCAAGTTTAAAAAGATATAAATACACACTTTTATATTATAAAGAGGTACGTTTGTATCTAATACTGTGCATGTGTAGTACACAAATGCACACGACTCAAGTTTAAAAATATTTACATACACACTTGTATATTATAAAGAGTTGTACGTTTATATTTAATACTGTGCATGTGTAGTACATAAATGTACAAGACTCAAGTTTAAAAATATTTAAATCCACACTTATATATTATAAAGAGGCACCTATATATGTAATACTTTGCATGTACACAACTCAAGTTTAAAAATATTCAAATACACACTTGTATATTATAAAGAGGTACGTTTATATTTAATACTGTGCATGTGTAGTACATAAATGTACAAGACTCAAGTTTAAACATATTTAAATCCACACTTGTATATTATAAAGAGGCACCTATATATGTAATACTTTGCATGTGCAGTACACACATGTACACAACTCAAGTTAAAAATATTCAAATACACACTTATATATTATAAAGAGGTACATTTATATGTAATACTTTGCATGTGTAGTTAATAAATGTACAAGACTCAAGTTTAAGAACATTTAAAGACACACCTGTATATTATAAAGCGTACATTTATATGTAATACTTTGCATGTGCAGTACACAAATGTACACGACTCAAGTTTAAAAATATTTAAATACACACTTGTATATTATAAAAAGGTACGTTTATATTTAATACTGTGCACATGTAGTACACACATGTACAAGACTCAGGTTTAAAAATATTTAAATACACACTTGCATATTATGAAGGGGCACATTTACATGTAATAATGTTCATGTGTAGTACACACATATGCAATACTCGAGTTTAAAAAAATATTTAAATAGACACTTATATATTATAAAGGGCAACATTTATATCTAATAATGTTCATATGTAATACACACATGTACGAGACTCCAGTTTAAAACCTTTTTAAATGCACAAATACACACTTGTATATGTGTTGTATAAAACACTGTGTTTTATACATCACAAAGTACTAGGTCACTTAATTTGAAAATTGTGTTGTATAAAACGTGTTCTAGAACGTTTTGCTACCACATGTACTAGAACACGTTGTAAAATGTGTTGTAGAAAACATGTTCCAGAACGTTTTTGGCTAGGACGTGTACACATTGTAGAATTTGTTGTGTAAAACGTGTTTTAGAACGTTTTCTAGGACATGTACTTGAACACATTGCAGGATGTGTTGTGTAAAATATGTGCTGAAAAATATTGTGGTATGTGTTTTAGAGCAGGTACAAGAACACATTGAAGAATGTGTTGTATAAAACATGTTTTACAAGGTTTTCTAGGACATGTACTACGACACATTGCAGGATGTGTTGTGTAAAATATGTGCTGAAAAATATTGTGGTATGTGTTGTAGAACAGGTACAAGACCACATTGAAGAATGTGTTGTATAAAACGTGTTTTAGAAGGTTTTCTAGGACATGTACTAGAACCCATTGTAAAATTTGTTGTATTAGACGTGTTCTAAAAAACATATTGTAGTATGAGTTGTAGTACATGTACTACAACACATTGTAGATTGGGTTGTACAAAAAGTGTTCTAGAGCATTTTTTTTAGGACTTGTAATAGAACCCAGTGTAGTTTGTGTTGTATAAAACATGTTTTAGAATGTTTTCTAGGACATGTACTAGAACACATTGTAAAAGTGTTGTATAAAACGTGTTCTAAAACCTATCGTATACATTTGTACAACATGTAGTAGTACACATTGTAGAATGTGTTGTATAAAAGGTGTTGTAGGACATTTTGCTAGGAAATGTACTATAATGTGTTGTATAAAACGTGTTTTAGAACATATTGTAGAATGTGTTTTAGAACATGTACTACAACACATTGTAGATGTGTTGTAGTAAACGTGTTTTAGAACGTTTTCTGGGACATGTACTAGGGCACATTGTAGAATGTGTTGTATAAAACGTGTGCTAGCACATATTGTAGTATGTGTTGTAGAGCAGGTACTAGACCACATTGTAGATTGTGTTGTATAAAATGTGTTTTAGTATGTTTTTTTAGTACATGTACTAGGACATTTTGTAGTATGTATAATAGAATGTGTACTACAACACATTGTAGTTTGTGTTGTATAAAACATGTTTTAGAACGTTTTCTACGACATGTACTAGGACACATTGTAGAATGTGTTGGATAAAACGTGGGTGAGAACATATTGTAGTATGTGTTGTAGGACAGGTGCTAGACCGCATTGTAGTTGTGTTGTATAAAATGTGTTTTAGTATGTTTTTTTTAGCACATGTACTAGAACGCATTGCAAAATGTGTTGTATAAAACGTATTCTAGGACATATTGTAGTATGTCTTGTAGAACAGGTACTAGACCACATTGTAGAATGTGTTGTATAAAACGTGTTTTAGTACGTTTTTTTAGTACATGTACTAGAACATTTTGTAGTATGTGTATTAGAATGTGTACTACAACACATTGTAGATTGTGTTGTATAAAACAGGTTTTAGAACATTTTCTACGACATGTACTAGGACACATTTTAGAATCTGTTGTATAAAACATGGGCAAGAACATATTGTAGTATGTGTTGTAGGACAGGTACTAGACCACATTGTAGTTGTGTTGTATAAAATGTGTTTTAGTATGTTTTTTTTTAGCACATGAACTAGAACGCATTGCAAAATGTGTTGTATAAAATGTATTCTAGGACATATTGTAGTATTTGTTGTAGTACATGTACTACAACACATTGTAGATTGGGTTGTATAAAACATGTTTTAGAACGTTTTCTAGGACTTGTACTAGAACCTACTGTAGTTTGTGTTCTATAAAACATGTTTTAGAAAGTTTTGTAGGACATGTATGTAGAATGTGTTGTATAAAACGTGTTTTAGAACGTTTTGTGGGACATGTACTAGAACACATTGTAGTATGTGTTGTATAAAACGTGTGCTAGAGTTTGGTAGTATGTGTTGTAGAACAGGTACTAGACCACATTGTCCATTGTGTTGTAAAAAACATGTTTTAGATAGTTTACTAGGACTAGAACACATTGTAGAATGTGTTGTATAAAACGTGTTCTAGAACTTTTCCTAGTACATTTACTGGGACACGGGGTAGTATGTGTCCTATAAAATATGTACTACAACGTTTCTAAGGACATTTACCGGAGCACATTGTAGAATGTGTTGTATAAAACGTGTTCATATTTGTCCATTAAACCTTGTTGTTTATGTATTTTATGTATGCTTAAAATACATTTTTAACATTTTCCTGAGTAAAAATCACATTTAAACACAAAGCGATCACGAGGCTTCAGCGTGTGTTGCCGCTTTACTTCCTGACGTGTGTGTGTGTGTGTGTGTGTGTGTGTGTGTGCGTGTGTGTGTGAGTGTACGTGTGTGTAAGAGAAAGAGGGCGTGGCTTATTGCTGGTCTGCTTGCACAATGTAGCTAAAATAAAGGTTGCAGATACATTTTTACACCGTACATTTCTAGAATCTGCAGCCTGTTTAATGTATTTAATGTAACTATATGACATCATTATTCTTCATAATCGGACTCTAAAATAGAGAAAAGAGAAGCTGGAGGCTTCATCTCGTCCTCCAGTGCCGATGCAGTACTCTGACTCCCCACACTGGTAGTGGGAGCGCTGGTGAGCTAGCAGATGCATGTCTCTGGAATGTTTAACCAGCGTTTTTTTCCCAACAACTTCATTAATTACTTTATTGAGCACTTGTGAGTCGGTGAGGCTCACTGTAACATTGAACACTTGTGAGTCGGGAAAGCTCACTGTAACATTGAGCACTTGTGAGTCGGTGAAGCTCACTGTAATATTGAACACTTGTGAATCGGTGAAACTCACTGTAATATTGAAGACTTGTGAGTCGGTAAAGCTCACTGTAACATTTGGCTCTTGTGAGTAGGTGAAGCTCACTGTAACATTGAACACTTGTGAGTCGGTGATGCTCACTGTTTCATTAAGTGCTTGTGGGTCGATGAAACTCGCTATTTCATTGAGTACTTGTATGTCGGTGAAGCTCACTGCATCATCAATCATTTGTTAGTCAGTCAAGCTCGCTGTCTAATTGAGCACTTGTGTGTCTGTGAAACGCAATGTATTATTGAGTACTTGTGAGTCAGTGAAGCTTGCTGTCTCAACAAGCACTTGTGAGTCGGTGAAACAGACTGTATCATTGAGCAGTTGTGAGTCAGTGAAGCTCGCTGTCTCATTGAGTACTTGTGTGTCGGTGAAAACAAACTGTATCATCAAGCAGTTGTGAGTCAGTGAAGCTGGCTGTCTCATTGTGCCCTTGTGTGTCGGTGAAACACACTGTATCATCGGGCAGTTGTGAGTCGGTGAAACACACTGTATCATCGAACAGTTGTGGGTCGGTGAAACAAACGGGATCATAGAGCAGTTGTGAGTCGGTGAAACACATTGTATCATCGGGCAGTTGTGAGTCAGTGAAACACACCGTATCATCGGGCAGTTGTGAGTCGGTGAAACACACTGTATCATAAAGCAGTTGTGAGTCGGTGAAACACAATGTATCATCGAGCAGTTGTGAGTCGGTGAAACACACTGTATCATCGAGCAGTTGTGAGTCGGTGACACACACTGTATTATCGGGCAGTTGTGAGTCGGTGAAACACACTGTATCGTCGGGCAGTTTTGAGTCAGTGAAACACACGTATCATCGGGCAGTTGTGAGTCGGTGAAACAAACGGGATCATAGAGCAGTTGAGAGTCGGTGAAACACATTGTATCATCGGGCAGTTGTGAGTCAGTGAAACACACCCTATCATCGGGCAGTTGTGAGTCGGTGAAACACACTGTATCATAAAGCAGTTGTGAGTCGGTGAAACACAATGTATCATCGAGCAGTTGTGAGTCGGTGAAACACACCGTATCATCCAGCATTTGTGAGTTGGTAAAACACACTCTATCATCGGGCAGTTGTGAGTCGGTGAAACACACAGTATCATCGAGCAGTTGTGAGTCGGTGAAACACACTGTATCATCGAGCAGTTGTGAATCGGTGAAACACACTTTATCATCGAGCAGTTGTGAGTCGGTGAAACACACTGTATCATCTAGCAGTTGTGATTCGGTGAAACACACTGTATTATCGAGCGGCTGTGAGTCGGGGAAACACACTGTATCATCGGGCAGTTGTGAGTCGGTGAAACACACTGTATCATCGAGCAGTTGTGAGTCGGTGAAACACTGTATCATTGGGCAGTTGTGAGTCGGTGAAACACACAGTATCACCAAGCAGTTGTGAGTCGGTGAAACACATCGTATCATCTAACAGTTGTGAGTCGGTGAAGCACACTGTACTATCGAGCGGTTGTGAGTCGGTGAAACACACTATCATCGGGCAGTTGTGAGTCGGTGAAACACACTGTATCATCGAGCAGTTGTGAGTCAGTGAAACACTGTATCATTGGGCAGTTGTGAATCAGTGAAACATACTGTATAATCGAGCAGTTGTAAATCGGTGAAATACACTGTATCATCGGGTAGTTGTGAGTCGGTGAAACATACTGTGTCATCGAGCAGTTGTAAATCGGTGCAATACACTGTATCATCGGGCAGTTGTGAGTCGGTGAAACACACCGTATCATCGAGCATTTGTGAATCGGTGAAACACACTGTATCATCGAGCAGTTATGAATCGGTGAAACATACTGTATCATCGAGCAGTTGTAAATCGGTGAAATACACTGTATCATCGGGCAGTTGTGAGTTGGTGAAACACACTGTGTTATCGAGCAGTTGTAAATCGGTGAAATACACTGTATCATCGGGCAGTTGTGAGTCGGTGAAACACACCGTATCATCGAGCAGTTGTGAATCGGTGAAACACACCGTATCATCGAGCAGTTGTGAATCGGTGAAACACACTGTATCATCGAGCAGTTTTGAATCGGTGAAACACACTGTATCGTCGAGCAGTTGTGAGTCAGTGAAACACACCGTATCATCGAGCAGTTGTGAGTCAGTGAAACACACTGTATCATCGAGCAGTTGTCAGTCTGTGAAACACACCGTATCATCGGGCAGTTGTGAGTCGGTGAAACACACGTAACATCGAGGAGTTGTGAGTCGGTGAAACACATCGTATCATCGAGCAGTTGTGAGTTGGTGAAACACACCGTAACATCGAGCAGTTGTGAGTCGGTGAAACACATCGTATCATCGAGCAGTTGTGAGTCGGTGAAACACACCATATCTTCGAGCAATTGTGAGTCGGTGAAACACACCATATCATCGAGCAGTTGTGAGTCGGTGAAACACACCGTAACATTGAGCAGTTGTGAGTCGGTGAAACACATCGTATCATCGAGCAGTTGTGAGTCGGTGAAACACACCATATCATCGAGCAGTTGTGAGTCGGTGAAACACATTGTATCATCGAGCAGTTGTGAGTCGGTGAAACACATCGTATCATCGAGCAGTTGTGAGTCGGTGGAACACACCATATCATCGAGCAGTTGTGAGTCGGTGAAACACACCATATCAGTGAGCAGTTGTGAGTCGGTGAAACACACCGTAACATCAAACAGTTGTGAGTCGGTGAAACACACTGTATCATCGAGCAGTTGTGAGTCGGTGAAACACACCGTATCATCGAGCAGTTGAGAGTCAGTGAAACACATGTATCATTGGGCAGTTGTGAGTCGGTGAAACAAACAGGATCATAGAGCAGTTGTGAGTCGGTGAAACACATTTTATCATCGGGCAGTTGTGAGTCAGTGAAACACACTGTATCATAAAGCAGTTGTGAGTCGGTGAAACACACTGTATCATAAAGCAGTTGTGAGTCGGTGAAACACACTGTATCATAAAGCAGTTGTGAGTCCGTGAAACACACTGTAACATAGAGCAGTTGTGAGTCGGTGAAACACATTGTATGACATACTAGAAAGTGTATCAAAGTGGCCTTTGTTCACTCCACAGTCAATCCACACGTTGAAAGTGGCTCCTTCGAATGACTACTACTACTACTACTACTAATAATAATAATAATAACATAATTGTACGTCAGAGAATACATATTTGTTTTGAAAAGTGTCATTGAAAAACAGTTTATATTCCATAGATGGAACACACACACGCACACACACACACACACTGAAATACTCTGTTAGGGATCATCATCAATATGTATTATTATTTCATATGCAAAACTCTCAGCAAAAAAAAAATAAAAAAAATAAAAAAATCAAGAAGGTTGGAGTTCTTGCAATGAAACATCTGTCTTCCCAAAATGGCTGCCGTACCTACCAGCATGTTTTTTGATGTCTTTCAATGATGCAGTTCATGTGTTTTTTTCCCCCCAGGTACGAATTAAGTGTTTTATCGACAGCCGGAGGTGGTTTTAGTCAACATTTGCACATAAATTGTAAATAACAACAACACATCGTTTCATGTCCTCCGTGGTGGACATGAGGACTTACTACCACTACTTTGTGCCGTCAAATAACGTCGGAAGTGGATGCAACAAATGCATCAAGATGCAAATACGTGCATAATAACCATTTAACACCATAATCCTATTCACTAGAAAATAGGAAAATGACTTTACTGATGCAAAACTGTTGTGATGTAATGTATTCGCCCGCAAATAATTATTTAATAGCTCTCAGAAGATGCAAAGTATCCATTTTCTTTCGCACAAAAAGATTCCAATGTGCTTTTTTAGCATGAAAATGTTCTAAATAGTATGTCATTTATTTTATATATTGACACTTGTGTTTTACATCCCATGATTCATTGTTACTACTTTATAATGAAAGATAAAAACAATAATAATGATAATAATAGTATCAATCTGATGAAAATAATAATGTAATAATTAGTAGTTAATGCGGTAATAAAGAAATGAAAAGGTAATATTAAAATAAAGACACAAAATAAAATGTGATAACAAGGGGTAGTCAAATCAAAATGAACTGAAATGTTGAAAAATATAATAAATAAATAAAATAGAATAAATACAACTATTGAAGAACAGTAAATAGATAAATAGCCGAATAAAAAGAATGACGGAAACACACAATTTATTAATAAATGTAGTTTAAGTTGTGATGAAGGAAAGAAAGAAGGAACGTTGTTGAAAACAATAAACACTAGTTAGCAAACAGGAATAAAAAAAACAACAACAAAAAAACAAGAGACCTGAAATATAATAATTCATACAAAATAAACAGGAACGGTTTAACATCATTTTTAAAACAAGCTTTATTCAGCTTGATCATTCATCCATTTTTTCCTGGTTGTATACTTTTCTATACAAACCTGAATATGTGTCGCGTTTAGTCGTTTCGTTGCTTCTTCCTGCATTCCAGGTGCTTTGTGACGTCAGATTTGAAGAGATGTCTTCTGGGTAAAAAGGGATTCAAACCGAGCAGGCAACATTTGCATGGAACTTCTTTCAAATGCTGCTTTTAATACGGTAGTTAGCACACCTGTACTCATGAAATATGGTTCTTTTTACATACCTTTGAATTGCACATTTACATGGATTTATAGTTCATGCAGAGCTTTGTGCCACAGTCGGAACAATTGTGTGTGTGTGTGTGTGTGTGTGTGTGTGTGTGCGTGTGTGTGAGTGTGTGTGTGTGTATGTGTGCACCTTACCTTAAAGCAGGGGTCTCAAACTCAATTCACCTGGGGGCCACTGGATGCAGAGTCTGGGTGAGGCTGGACCGCGAGAAAATAAAATATTGTAGCGTCTCGGAAGAGTTAGTGCTGCAAGGGATTCTGGGTATATGTTCTGTTGTGTTTATGTTGTGTTACGGTGTGGATGTTTTCCCGATGTGTGTTGGCGCAGTGGCAGAGTGGCCGTGCGCAACCCGAGGGTCCCTGGTTCAAATCCCACCTAGTACCACCCTCGTCACGTCCGTTGTGTCCTGGGCAAGACACTTCACCCTTGCTCCTGATGGGTGCTGGTTGGCGCCTTGCATGGCAGCTCCCTCCATCAGTGAGTGAATGTGTGTGTGAATGGGTAAATGTGGAAGTAGTGTCAAAGCGCTTTGAGTACCTTGAAAGTAGAAAAGCGCTATACAAGTACAACACATTTATCATTTATTTGTCATTCGTGTTTGGTGTGGGTTCACAGTGTGGCGCATATTTGTAACAGTTTTAAAGTTGTTTTTACGGCCACCCTCAGTGTGACCTGTATGGCTGTTGACCAAGTATGCTTGCATTCACTTGTGTGTGTGAAAAGCCGTAGATATTATGTGACTGGGCCGGCAAGCAAAGGCAGTGCCTTTAAGATTTATTGGCGCTCTGTACTTCTTTCTATTTTTGTGTACCAGTCCGTACAGCGGCGTTTTAAAAAGTCATACATTTTAGTTTTTGAAACCGATAATTTCCGATATTAATTTTAAAGCATTTATCGGCCGATAATATCGGCAGTCCGACATTATCAGACAGCTCTACAAATAACGGTTTGAATTGATCCAGGTTATTGACGACTGTTATTACTGACGCACAGGTGTCGCGGTGTGACTGCAGCCAGGCACATAAGAAAACCCTTGTCTCCATGGCGACATCTCTGTCGCTTCCACTCATTCACCGCTTTTCCACTAACGCAGGGGTAGGCAACCCCGAACGTTGAAAGAGCCCTTTTGGAGCAGAATAACACAACGCTGTCAAGCACCATTCATATAAAACTCGCAGGCCGCACCAACATTAAACTTTCATATTAAGGTGGGGGCCGCAAAATAACGTCTCGCGGGCCGCAATTGGCTCACGGGCTGCGTGTCTGAGACCCCTGCCTTAAAGTATACATTCAAACCTACGCAGAAAAGTCTAGTGATTTGTGTTCCATTACTCCACATGTCCGTTTTGTGTTATACATCACAAAGTATATTATTATTACAGAATTACTATTGCTATTTTTAATATCAAGTAAGGCTGTCAAACGATTAACATATTTAATCGCAATTAATCGCAGTTTGGTCATAGTTCACTAAAATATATTGCGATTAATTGCAGATAAATATAATGTTTCGTCCTCAATAATTGTACCTTAGAGGAAAAAAATATATAGCTTTTAATACAATGACTGAACAGTTAGTTTGTTTTAATGAAATGTTATTTTAAACATTATGTTGTTGTTTTTTTCCCAACATCTCAGCACAAAAAGATAGATAGATTGATAGATAGTACTTTATTGATTCCTTCAGGAGAGTTCCCTCAGGAAAATGAAAAAAAGGACATGTAGACACTTTTAATGACAATTAAAAAAAAGTACCTGTAGTGCATCAATGTCTTGCCAGGTTTTGAAGATTGTAAGCATACAGAATTTGTATTGCTACTGTAGGAGCACTTGCATTTAGAGGGGAGGATCTACATTTCCATGTTTGTGCATTAATAACACAAAATGTGGATTGTTACCATCATGATTTGATCGTGGAAGATGTTTGGTTATGTAATCTTGGATATTTCTTTCTGAATAAATGCATCTGGTATTCTGTACAGTACGTGTTGAACAAGTTAATGGTAATCGTATAGCTGCATGACAGTGTTTTAACCTACTTTATTTATCAATAAAATGTAATATTGAGCCTGCTAAACATTCTGTAATCGTGGAATATAACATTTAGAAAATGTTATAAAATAATATACACTTTATTTCAATCCGCAAGAAAACCTTTATTGAGGTAGAAATCTCACAAAAAATATTTGACGAAGTGATCGCAATTTAAGATGATTTGTCTTTGTTTTGGTAGTTAGACCGGATTTGACGCATAGCGCTTTTATTGTGTAGCCAGAAGTGCGTGATTGGTATGAAAAGTGTCTTGACATTTTTTGACGAAAGTGTGAGATCAATCAATCAATCAATCAATGTTTATTTATATAGCCCCAAATCACAAATGTCTCAAAGGACTGCACAAATCATTACGACTACAACATCCTCGGAAGAACCCACAAAAGGGCAAGGAAAACTCACACCCAGTGGGCAGGGAGAATTCACATCCAGTGGGACGCCAGTGACAATGCTGACTATGAGAAACCTTGGAGAGGACCTCAGATGTGGGCAACCCCCCCCTCTAGGGGACCGAAAGCAATGGATGTCGAGCGGGTCTAACATGATGCTGTGAAAGTTCAATCCATAGTGGCTCCAACACAGCCGCGAGAGTTCAGTTCAAAGCGGATCCAAGACAGCAGCGAGAGTCCCATCCACAGGAGACCATCTCAAGCGGAGGCGGATCAGCAGCGTAGAGATGTCCCCAATCGATACAGGCGAGCGGTCCATCCTGGGTCCCGACGAGCGGTCCATCCTGGGTCTCGACTCTGGACAGCCAGTACTTCATCCATGGTCATCGAAAAAAAAAAAAAGCGGCAGATCAACTGGTCTAAAAAGGAGGTCTATTTAAAGGCTAGAGTATACAGATGAGTTTTAAGGTGAGACTTAAATGCTTCTACTGTGGTGGCATCTCAAACTTTTACCGGGAGGGCATTCCAGAGTACTGGAGCCCGAAATGAAAAAGCTCTATAGCCCGCTTTGGGAATCACTAATAAGCCGGAGTCCTTTGAACGCAGATTTCTTGCCGGGACATATGGTACAATACAATCGGCAAGATAGGAAGGAGCTAGACCGTGTAGTATTTTATACGTAAGTAGTAAAACCTTAAAGTAACATCTTAAGTGCACAGGAAGCCAGTGCAGGAGAGCCAGTACAGGCGTAATATGATCAAACTTTCTTGTTCTTGTCAAAAGTCTAGCAGCCGCATTTTGTACCAACTGTAATCTTTTAATGCTAGACATGGGGAGACCCGAAAATAATACGTTACAGTAATCGAGACGAGACGTAACAAACGCATGGATAATGATCTCGGCGTCTTTAGTGGACAAAATGGAGCGAATTTTAGCGATATTACGGAGATGAAAGAAGGCTGTTTTAGTAACGCTTTTAATGTGTGACTCAAAGGAGAGAGTTGGGTCAAAGATAATACCCAGATTTTTTACCGAGTCACCTTGTTTTATTATTTGGTTGTCAAATGTTAAAGTTGTATTTTTAAATAGAGCTCGGTGTCTAGCAGGACCGATAATCAGCATTTCCGTTTTTTTGGCGTTAAGTTGCAGAAAGTTATGCTGAAAGTGACTTTAGACTTCCGGTCTATTGTCTTTTTTTATGCTGAGCTTTTGTTCCATTTTACTAAAGCAGTTACAGTAACCATCTAAAAACTGTACATTTGATGTTATCAATGCGCCCAACTGAATTGTCAAAACAGACGTGAAGCTCCTTCTCTCTGCAAGCGCTTTCCGATAATGTCGTCTCGCACTGATCGAAGATAAAATAGTCTTGTCGGCAGAACGACTTGCCATGGCTTTGGACCTGAGATTTCCATGGTGTCCCTCTTTCTTTGTTCATTTCTGCTCGCTATTTTCCAGCTTGTGGCTCAACAGTAACTAAACGCAATTAGGTTTTCCCAAGCTACGGAACGGACCGAGGATCAAAAAGGAGCCAAGATGCATGTATGCGTGTTAAAAAAATGTTTTTTTAAATATTTTTTCATTCTTTAATCAGGTTAAAAGGCAACCCATGTCAATATACTAATGAGATATATTTACAGTGGGGCAAAAAAGTATTTAGTCAGCCACCGATTGTGCAAGTTCTCCCACTTAAAATGATGACAGAGGTTATACCAAAAAGTTCTGTTTTGATTTCATCTGACCACATGACATTCTCCCAATCCTCTGCTGTATCATCCATGTATCCATTTTGGTATAAACTCAACTCGATTCCCGGTCGAGTCAAACTTGCAGAGTTCCGAGCAAATGCAAATTGTGGGCTGTGGAGTGCGCCAAAGTTTTGGGGCGGAATGATAATAAATAGACCCTAAAAAGGGACAAGCGGTAGAAATTGATGGATGGACGGATGTTTTTTTGTTGTAGAATCTTCTATGTGTGAATGCTGGACATTTTCTGGGGGGGCATGGGAGGCAATAGCTTGTGTCTTGTAGGCGTGTCCCCCAAAAATTAGATTTTCAAAAGAATCGCGATTCTTTTCTGTAATGATTCTTAATCGATTCTAAAAAAGAACGAAATCAAAAATGATTAAAATTGTTTTAATTCATTAATTTTTTTATTTGTCCCATCCAGCCACGCAGACAAGTCATATCTACTGTACAAATTTACTTTAGAAAAGAGAAGAGGTTGGATACTCTTGTTGCCTTATTTGTAGTCGACTTTATTAAATGTTCTGATAAATTTTATTTGAATTTTTTTTTATCTTAAGTAATATCTCTTTTATGGAGGAATGTAGCTAATCATAGAACTAAAATCCAGTGTTAGTAAAAGTATTGATTTTAATCCAACTCTTTTTTTTGACTTTTTCAAACAGACAGAAAAAAGTGCAAGTGGAAACTGTACAATTTTAATGTCAGTGAATTTTTCCCACCCTTCCCTTCAAAACCTAAACTGTTGCGATCCGTGACTCGGATCTTCACATTGTTTATTTTTTCATCTTTGTTTCATTCTCTTTCTGACCCATTTATTTCCTGTTTAGTCCGTTACCACGGTTACACATTGATTTCACCTGCTCCTCGTTTTCTACACACACCTGGTTCTACTTGATTGCTCCCCTATATAAGCCTTCCTCTTTTCCTTGTTCAGTCTGGCTCTATAAGAGTTGCTCACATGCAACAAGTGACGACTGCTCTTCTCGGTACGTTTATTCTCGCTAGCTCATATGCTAATTGTTTTTGTTTCTACATTTTTGTGCTTTCATGCCAATTCTAGTTTTCTGTTTGTATTTCCTAGTTTTCATACTAGCGTTTTTGGTTTGCCTTTTTATTAGCTCCAGTATTTCTGTTCAGAGCTCTCTTTTTGTTAAATAAATCTTTTAAGATCTTACCTTTGTTGTGTTCACATCAACGCATCCTCGAGGGAATCGAACCCGGCATCTCGATGCCCACCAGTCCTTACACTAAACCACCCCACTCAGGTCAAACCAACCAGGGACACATGGCATAAACATCAATCAATCAATCAATGTTTATTCATATAGCCCTAAATCACTAGTGTCTCAAAGGGCTGTACAAACCACAACACAAACCACAATGACATCCTCGGTAGAGCCCACATAAGGGCAAGGAAAACTCACACCCAGTTGGTGACAATGATGACTATGAGAAACCTTGGAGAGGACCGCATATGTGGGCAAACCCCCTGTGGTTGCCCACACTTTGCACAATTTTGTTACACTTTATTAAGCCCTTCTTACATATTCCTTATTTTGGCACGTTTTAAGATGTTATGAAGAGTTAATTTTATTTTTTTTTTATTTTGTTTTTTACATTGAGTGTTTATCATGCTTATGTTGACATTTCCTTTCTGCCTTGATAGAAGTGGGAGGAAGGTTACATTTTATATAAAATATATTTAGAATTGCTATATTTATTTCCAGCTCATACAACAAGTAAGACGACAAAAACAAACACACTCACACACACACACACGCACGCACACACCCATACGAGGCCAGAGACAGACAGAGGCTGGAAGGAGAGAGAAAGGGAGAAAGAAAAAAAAAAAGAAAGGAAAAAAACCAATATAAATGAATACATGATAATAATTATAATAAAATAAATAAGAAATAATAATAATAAACATTCAAAAAAATAATAATAATAATAATAAAAAATGAAATAATAATAAAAAATTAAAGGGACATTATTCCTCGTCTGTGTCTGGGCATAAGTCAAGAGAGTTGACATACAGCAAGAATGGACTCCATGACCTTTCAAACACTTGAGCACAGCCTTTTAGCGAAAACCTAAGTTTTTCCAGTTTTAAATTGTAGAGAACCTCTCTAATCCAACGGCCGTGTGATGGGGGGTGAGCCAGCTTCCGATTGAACAAGATCAGTCGCCTGGCCATCAAGGTCGTAAAAGCCACAGCGCGTTTTAGTGGTACAGGGCATGTGTTATCAGGGCATATGCTAAAAATGGCTGATAATGGGTTGGAGGGAAAGTCTTGACCGTATGCCTTTCCGGTTGTGTCAAAAATGTCCTCCCAAAAGGAACATAGTTTAGAGCAGGACCAGAACATATGGACATGATCAGCCGGAGATTGTTTGCATCTATTATAGGTATTGCTAATAGTGGGGTAGATGTTTGATAGTTTTGAATTAGTGTAGTAAATTTTATGGATTATTTTGCATTGGATGAGACTATGGCGAGCACGTATCGAGGAGGAGTGGACCAGTTTCAGGGCGGAGTTCAGATATGTTGGTATTAAGATCGCTCTCCCACAAGGCTCTTAGCACTGATAGAGAGTTTGAAGCAACTGAACTTAAGGAGGTATATAGTACGGAAATGCATTTTTTATGATTAGGTCTCAAAGATAACAATGTATGTACAGTGGGGCAAAAAAGTATTTAGTCAGCCACCGATTGTGCAAGTTCTCCCACTTAAAATGATGACAGAGGTCTGTAATTTTCATCATAGGTACACTTCAACTGTGAGAGACATAATGTGAGAAAAAAAAAATCCAGGAATTCATATTGTAGGAATTTTAAATAATTTATTTGTAAATTATGGTGGAAAATAAAAATTTGGTCAACCATTTAAAGCTCTCAGTGATGGAAGGAGGTTTTGGCCCAAAATCTCACGATACATGGCCCCATTCATTCTTTCCTTAACACGGATCAATCGTCCTGTCCCCTTAGCAGAAAAACAGCCCCACCCCCATGCTTCACAGTAGGTATGGTGTTCTTGGGATGCAACTCAGTATTCTTCTTCCTCCAAACACGATGAGTTGAGTTTATACCCAAAAGTTCTATTTTGGTTTCATCTGACCACATGACATTCTCCCAATCCTCTGCTGTATCATCCATGTATCCATTTTGGTATAAACTCAACTCGTCGTGTTTGGAAAAAGAAGAATAATGAGTTGCATCCCAAGAACACCATACCTACTGTGAAGCATGGGGGTGGAAACATCATGCTTTGGGGCTGTTTTCCGTCTTAAGGAAAGAACCAATGGGGCCATGTATCATGAGATTTTGAGCCAAAACCTCCTTCCATTAGTGAGAGCTTCGAATGGTTGACCAAATACTTATTTTCCACCATAATTTACAAATTAATTCTTTAAAATTCCTACAATGTGAATTCCTGGATATTTTTTTTCACATTGTGTCTCTCACAGTTGAAGTGTACCTATGATGAAAATTACTGACCTCTGTCATCATTTTAAGTGGGAGAACTTGCACAATAGGTGGCTGACTAAATACTTTTTTGCCCCACTGTATAAGAGTTTCCGGAGGACGATTTGGAAAGTGTGGGAACTGCTTCTTTACGAAGTCCCTCACCTGAAAAAAACAAAAAAGGGGGAGTTTGGCAAATCGCATTTGGAAGAGAGTTCAGCAAAGGATGAGAACACTGTCTGCATAGAGGTCTTTCACAGTGGTGATACCGTGATCGTGCCAAGTCATGAATGCGGGATCGGTACGGGAAGGTTTAAATAATTATTTTTTATTTAACGGGGTCAATATAGATGGGCCCTGAAAACCCAAGTCTTTCCTCAGCTGGTTCCATATTTTCATGGAGATCGATGCAACGGTGTTTGCGCCTTCAAGTTTGAATGGAATAGAATAGAATAGAATAGAGTTTTATTGTCATTATTGCAGTGAACATGTTCAAAGAACAACAAAATTGGAGCAGATCCCCTAAGGTGCATATACAATATGGTAATATAAATAGTAAAAAAAGATGTATCTATATATATATATATGTATATATATAACAGATGCATATCTGCATACATATGAAAAAATATATACACACATACATATAAAATTATTGCACATTATAGTCCCCTAAAAAAATTTAAAACATGACGGACATATTGTGCTCACTCAGTGCCTGTTTAATGCTACTATGGCTCTTGGTTAAAAGCTGTTTTTTAGTCTATTTGTGCTCGCTTTTATTACCCCATAGCGTCTGCCCGAGGGTAGCAGTTCTAGGTGGCAGTGCCCGGGGTGGAATGGGTCTTTCAGGATGCTCTGTGCTTTCCTGAGACAGCTGGAGCTGTACAGGTCAGCCAGGGAGTGGAGGGGGCATCCGATGATCTTCTGGGCGGTCTTTATGACCCTCTGGAGCGCCGTTCTCTTTGCGGCCGTGCAGCTGGTGAACCACACGCAGATGCAGTAGGTCATGATGCTCTCAATGGAGCCCTGGTAGAAGGACACCAGCAGTTCCTGAGAGAGGTGGTTGTTCTTGAGTATTCTCAGGAAGTGCAGTGTCTGGTGTGCCTTCTTGATGGTACCCGTGGTGTTGGTGCTCCAGGATAGGTCGTCGGCCAGGTGGACTCCCAGGAAGCGGAAGTCGGTTGGTAGAGTGGCCGTGCCAGCAACTTGAGGGTTGCAGGTTCGATTCCCGCTTCTGCCAACCTAGTCACTGCCGTTGTGTCCTTGGGCAAGACACTTTACCCACCTGCTTCCAGTGCCACCCACACTGGTTTGAATGTAACTTAGATATTGGGTTTCCCTATGTAAAGCGCTTTGAGTCACTACAGAAAAAGCGCTATATAAATATAATTCACTTCACTTCACTTCTCCACGCAGACACCGCTGATGATCAGGCATACTTGCCAACCTTGAGACCTCTGATTTCGGGAGGTAGGGGGTGGGGGGTATAGTCGGGGGTGGGGCGGAGGCATGGTTTGGGGGCATGGTTGGGGCAGGGGGGGGGGGCGTGGTTAAGAGGAGAGTACATTTACAGCCAATTCACCAACTCGAGTATGAAATACTTAAGTTTCAGTGAATTCTAACTATATATATTTATTTTATTATTTTTATAAATAAAATAAATTGTCGAATTTCAGGCGACACCTATCAAATACACAGTAATAAAAACACAGTTGTTCTACTAACTTTACTGTGCTTGCTGGTTACTTAAAAACAACAACAACACTTACCTTTCACTATTTGAGTAACGTCACTTCCAAGTTTCCAGAAGATGGCGCTAGTATGCGCTTTGCCCTGCCAGGGTGTGAGTTTTCCTTGCCCTTATGTGGGCCTACCGAGGATGTCGTAGTGGTTTGTGTTGTGGTTTGTGCAGCCCTTTGAGACACTAGTGATTTAGGGCTATATAAGTAAACATTGATTGATTGATTGATTTCTCCCTGTCAGCTCTGTTAGTTTTTGTATTGTTTGCGTCTGTTTTCGTCTCTGTCAGCTCACTGCTTGAGTATGACTGCCAAACACTGTTGGATCTTTGCCCCTTTCCCATTGATATGATCAACTTCGATGTTGGTTTTTCGACGTCCCAGTCAGCTTTTTCACCTGGCCGGATTCTTGCTTTCCTTTCCCGACTCGTGGCTCCTCTCCCCCGCCACCTGTGGGGTGTGTGTTGGGCCACACCTGGATTAGCTGCGCCCTTGGACGTGCTGGCCCCCGCCAGGTTCGGTCTTGTGAACGCAAGATCTTTGACAAACAAAACGTTTATCCTGAAGGATTTATTCACTTCCCGCAGACTTGACTTCCTCTGTGTGACGGAAACATGGCTTAGAGCCGGTGAGTCCGCCCCTCGTAATAAACTTCTGCCTCCGGAGTCTTCCTACTTTAATTTTCTGCGGTCGTCCGATCGAAAAGGAGGATTAGCAGTCGACATTCGTTTTTTAAAAATGACTTTAAATGCCGTCAGAGCCGCCTGCAATCCTCCCTTTCAAGCTTCGAACTGTGCATGTTTGAGCTGGAGGGGGCGTGGCCTCCAGCTCCAGCTGAATTTTGGGAGAAAATTTCTTCCGGGAGGGGCGCTGAATTTCGGGAGTCTCCCGGAAAATCCGGGAGGGTCGGCAAGTATGTGATCAGGGGCAGGATGTCCCGGAAAGGGGATTGATGAGCATAAGCAAGAACGTAATGAAAAGTGTGGGATTGCCGTTTCAAGGGACAGCCAGGCCGGGAGGGCCTGAGAGCTTCCATCCATTCAGTATAGGAGTTTCTGTACATTAGCCGCCCAATAGTACTGTCTAAAATTGGGGAGTGCAAGCCGACCTTCAGATTTGGGAGATTGTAGGACCGACTTGCGGATTCGGGCCGATCCGGCCCCCCATAAAAATTTGTATGTTGATTTGTCTAATTTATCGAAAAATTATTTATTAATAAATATGGGGATATGTTGAAAAAGGTAAAGGAATTCAGGCAGAGTGATCATCTTGATCAGATTGATCCGGCCAGCGAGTGATAATGGTAAAACAGACCAGCGGGCAAAGTCCTTCACCATCTTTTCAATTAGAGGTAAAAAATTTCCCCGGAGCTTATCAGACATAGCTGGAGTAATAAAGACTCCCAAGTCATGTGCCCATTTGAATGCCTCTAAAGATTGTGGTAACTGCTTAGCTAAGCATTGATCGGAAACAGGTCACTTTTTTGGTATAGTTAAGTTTGTAACCAGAGTGTGTGCCAAACCGCTCCAGAATGTCAAAGATTACCGGGAGTGAGCTAGCAGGATCCGAGATGTATAGGAGCAAGTCATCCGCATAAAGCGAAACTTTGTGCAACGTGTCCGACCGGTTGATACCTTTAAAGGCCCCCTCCGTGTGCAGCCAAAGGGCAAGGGGTTCTATCGCAATAGCAAACAGTAATGGAGACATAGGGGCAACCTTGTCTAGTGCCTTTTTTAAGAAAAATTGTGGAGGACAGTGTATTATTTGTACGTACCGAAGCTACAGGGACGAGTACAAAAGTTTAACACCGAGAATGAAATCTTTATTAAAACCAAACCGACCCATCACATCAAATAGATATTCCCATTCAACCCTATCAAAGGCTTTCTCCACATCAAGGGACACCACTACCTCCGGGGTCGAGGGTTTTAGCGAATGGATAATGTTTAGGAGGCGCCGAATGTTGTGTGAGGATTGCCGGCCTGGCATAAAACCTGCTTTATCCAACGAGATGATGTTAGGCATCACCCTTTGGAGCCAGAGAGCGAGAACCTTGGACAGAATTTTTAAATCTACATTTAAGAGCGAAATTGGTCTATAGCTGCTGCAAAGCTGGGGGGTTTTCTCTTTTTTTAGGATGAGAGAAATGGTGGCCCTCGATAAGGTTTCTGGTAGGCAATGGTTCAGGAATGCTTCATTATACGTGTCTCTTCGAGAGCAAGAACACTGGAGAAAGTCTTATAATATTCTGCACTGAAACCATCCGGGCCGGGCGACTTATTGCTCTGTAAGGATTTGATGGCTTCTGTGATCTCAATGACACTAATGGGCTGACCCAGGGCCCTCGCACCCCCATGTTCTATCTGAGGGAATGTTGTATCACTAAACAGTTCATCTGAGGAAGGGGGGCAGTCCAAAGTATATAATGTTGTATAAAATGCGGCAAATGATTCATTTATCTTAGCTAGATCAGTACGTAATTCTCCTGTGTTAGAGCGAATAGATGTGATTAGCCTCGACGATGCTTCCTCCCTGACCCGGTGGGCTAAGAGCTTGCCAGCTTTTTCCCCAGATTCAAAAAATCGTTGTCTGGATTTGAGTAGTTGTAATTTCGCTCTATTGACAGACATAAGGTCAAAGTCAGTTTGTAGGCGAAGGCGTTCTTTATATAGTGTCGGGTCTGGGTTTGAAGCGTACTTATCGTCAAGATCCTTAATCTTGCGGAGCAGCCCATTGATTTGAATGGTCTTTGTCTTATTTAGATTTGAAACAAAAGATATAAGTTGACCTCTAATATAGGCTTTAGATGCCTCCCATAGTATAACTCTTCCAATTTCTGGTGAATCGTTCAGTTCGGTAAAAAAAAACTAATTTGAAGGAAGTTCCTATAACGATCTTCTGCTAGTGAGGCTGAGTTGAATCGCCATTGTTTAAGGGTGTCAGGCTTGGACTGTGGATGTTTGTGCTTCCTCGATGCAAGGATGATGTGGGACTAGTCAGGCATGAATGTAAGTACATGATATTTATTAAATAAACAAACAAACTACAAAAAGGCAAACCAAGGACGCGCTCTGTGGCGGATAAAAATCTATACCATACTTAAAACAAAACAGCACAATGGCATGACTATATACAAACAAAACAAAACTAGCACAATGGCATAAATACAAAAACTTACACGGCATGGAACTGTGGACAAGGACATGAATGAGGTGCAGCATGGGTAGGGTGCGTGCGCATGTGAGTATTCAACACCGTCCAGTAGGTAAAGGAGCCAGGCCGAGGAAAGGAAAACAAATGACTTAAATACTGCTGTGGTAATTAGAACCAGGTGTGAGAGGCTCAGGATCGGGGCGTGACTAAGGGGACCAAGTGGAAACTAATGGGTTGGCATGGAAACAAACAAAACCAGGAAGTGCAAAAATGTGAAGCAAGAGTCCAAAAACAAAACAGAACACGACCAAACATAAACCTGATTTACAGGCATGACAAAGGGGTCTAGGTTGAGTGTCCGTATTGATGTCGACTGAGGTGGGAGCGTGATCAGAGATTACAATACTATGGTAATTACGCTCGCCTGTGTATCAGTTGGGGACATCTCTACGCTGCTGATCCGCCTCCGCTTGGGATGGTTTCCTGTGGACGGGACTCTCGCTGCTGTCTTGGATCCGCTTTGAACTGAACTCTCGCAGCTGTGTTGGAGCCACTATGGATTGAACTTTCACAGTATCATGTTAGACCTGCTCAAAATCCATTGCTTTCAGTCCCCTCATAGTCATCATTGTCACTGGCGTCCCGCTGGGTGTGAATTCCCCCTGCCCACTGGGTGTGAGTTTTTCTTGCCCTTATGTGGGTTCTTCCGAGGATGTCGTAGTTGTAATGGTTTGTACATTGCTTTGAGACATATGTGATTTAGGGCTATATAAATAAACATTGATTGATTGATTGATGATTTTGGAAAGTAGTCTATTGTTGAGAAGAAAGAAGTCTATCCGAGTATAAGTGTGATGTACGTGGGAGAAATACGAGAATTGCTTAATTGTAGGGGAGGCATGTCTCCACGAGTCTGTAAGACCCAACAGTTTAGCAAAAGTATCCAGCGTTTTAGCTTAATTAGATTAGGGAGCCAGTTTGTTAGATGATCGATCCAGTACAGGGTCCTGCACCAGGTTAAAGTCCCCAATTTAGTCACATAGGAATTGTCATCCCAGTTGGGTCCATAAACATTAGCGAGTATGACTGGGGTGCCTTGCAGCTTTCCAGATTCAATAATATAACGGCCAGCAGGGTCTGCTACAGTTTGGTAAAGTTCGAATGAAATATTTTTACGAACAAGGATAGTTGTGCCCCTGGCCCATTTGTTGAATTGTGAATGGAAAATATGGCTGATCCAGCCTCTTTTAAGTCGTGAAATCTCTCTGTTGCAAAGGTGGGTCTCCTGAATGAAAAATATATCTACTTTGAGGTGTTGCAGATGGGTCAAGACCATCCCAGTTTTAGTGGCGCTCCCCGCTCCCCTCACATTCCGTGAGACAAATCTGAGTGTATTACTAGTGCTTGTCATATCTCACCATGTCCAACTAGAAGAGCAGAACGGGCTGATGTGTACAAGCGGATCAGGAAGGGGGCTGATGCACGATAACTGGGAGCTGCAGAGAGTACTGGTAAAGGGAGGGGATGAAACAGAAGCATGTGAGGACGGAATGAGGAGATAAACAAACCAATAAACACACATATGTATAGAAAACACACATACTCACAGACACAACAACATACAACAGTACCGGGTGGGTTAAACCTGGCAACCACCTACAGGACCATCGTCCCAGGAGCTGAGAACCCCATTGTCGAAACTGAACCTTAAAGGCCTACTGAAACCAACTACTACCCACCACGCAGTCTGATAGTTTATATATCAATGATGCAATATTTACATTGCAACACATGCCAATACGGCCGGTTTAGTTGACTAAATTTCAATTTTAAATTTCCCGCGGAGTTATGGTTGAAAACGTCGCGGAATGATGACGCATGCGCGTGACGTCACGGACTGTAAGGAAATATTAACGCTGCACGACTCGCGGCTAAAAGTCGTCTGCTTAAACCGCATAATTACACAATATTTTGGACATTTGTGTTGCTAAATCTTTTGCAATTTGTTCAATTAATAATGGAGAAGTCAAAGTAGAAAGATGGAGTTGGGAAGCTTTAGCCTTTAGCCACACAAACACACGGTGATTCCTTGTTTAAAATTCCCGGAGGTTAAACTTTACTATGGATCAGAGCGGTCAAGCGAACATGGATCCCGACCAAATGTAAACCAGCAGTTTTAGGTGAGAAAATTGTGGTAAAAAGTCGCCTCTTACCGGAGATCAGCTGAGCTTGCGCCGTCCATAAAGCTGCCGTCGACTTCCCTCAGACACTGGCCTCAAGACACCTGTGGACACACCCCTCTGACTATCAGGTACTATTAAACTCACTAGCAACACAATAGAAAGAAGAGGGATTCCCCAGAATTATCATAGTAAATGTGTCTAAAAACATCTAAATGAGATCGCCTTTTTCTTTTTTAACTTGATTTTTTTTTTCTTTCTTCAAGTCCTTCGCTATCAATATCCTCAAACACGAATCTTTCATCCTCACTCAAATTAATGGGGAAATTGTCATTTTCTCAGTCCGAATAGCTCTTACTGCTGGTGGCTCCCATTGAAAACAATGTGAATATGTGTGGAGCCCTGCAACTTGTGACGTCACGCGCACATAATTCCGGTAAAGGCAAGGCTTTTCTATTAGCGACCAAAAGTTGCTAACTTTATCGTGGATGTTCTCTACTAAATCCTTTCAGCAAAAATATGGCAATATCGCAAAATGATCAAGTATGACACATAGAATGGACCTGCTATCCCCGTTTGAATAAGAAAATCTCATTTCAGTAGGCCTTTAACTGTCCTTTTCACTGCAGTGTGCTGTCCTTGCGCCTGCATGGACGTATCCATATTTTATTTTTTTACTGCCATTGTTAAAAAATATTAAAAAAATTACTCAAAATCAATTTTGTTGGGAATTGTTGACCAATTTAAGGCTCCAATTACCTCACATCAATGTTGTACTTTGCACTGTTTTTTGCCATTAAAACAGTTGTCAGTGACAAAAAGGGCATAAAACAAACAAAATCAAAAAACATTAAACAAATAATAAAACCTTATAATGGACGGCTAGCTCAGAAGTTGATCTAGAGATTTAACTGTTGAAAGTAAAACAAAAAATGTGTGGGATTTATTTTTTTTAACTGTATTTGCTTAAAATACATAAATGTTGTTATGAATGATTGACCTATTTAAGGCTCCAATTACCTCACATCATATATTGCACTTTGAACATTTTGGGGGGAAAATGTTGCATATTTTGGAATTTTGCCATAAAGTACATAGTTTTCAGTGGCAAAAAGGGCATAAAAAAAAACAAAATAAACATCAAAAAACGTATAAAAACTTTTAATGGACGAATAGATCTGAAGTTGATCTGAAGACTTAAGCTTTGAAAGTACAACAAAGTATTTAGGAATAATTTTTTAGCTCTTTTGGATCCCTGTGAGAAATCATACAGATAATCTTCTATGTGTGTAAGTGTTTAATATATTTAGAATATAAAATATATATAAGTAAACATACAGTGTATATAGGTATTTAACCCTCTAACTTTATCTCAGGATGGAGAATTTGTGTTAAGTTGAGGCAATAATTTACTTATTCGAAACTGATTTTAACTAAGATTATCTTCTATGTGAAAGCGTGTTTGTGTGTGTGTGCGTGTGTGTGTGTGTGTGTGTTTGTGTGTGTGCAGTAACTATTGGTTTAAAATGTTGCTAACATATAAAACAAGACATAATCATACAGCAAATCTTCTATGTGTGTAAGTGTGTCTAATACATTTAAAATATAAAATATATATAAGTACACAGTATATATAGGTATTTAACCCTCTAACTTTATCTCAGGGTGCAGGATTTGTGTTAAATAATGGCAATAATTTACCAATTTAAAACTGATTTTAACTAAGATTATCTTCTGTGTGTTTGTGTGAAATAAATAGTGGTTTAAATGTTACTAGCATATAAAATGAGACATAATCATAAAGCTAATCTTCTACAGTATGTGTGTGTGTGTGTGTGTGTGTGTGTGTGTGTGTCTAATACATTTAGAATATAAAATATATATAAGTAAATGTAAAGTATATATAAGTATCTAACCCTCTAACTTTATTTCAGGATAGAGAATTTGTGTTAAATTGTGGCAATAATTTACTTATTTGAAACGGATTTTAACTAAGATAATCTTCTATGTGAGTGAGTGTGTGCGTGTGTGTGTGTGTGTGTAGTAACTATTGGTTAAAAATGTTACTAACATATAAAACAAGACATAATCATACAGCAAGTCTTCTATGTATGTGTGTGTCTAATACATTTAGAATATAAAACACTTATAATTAAATATACAGTATATATAGGTATTTAACCCTCTATATTTATCTCAGGGTGCAAGATTTGGGTTAAATAATGGCAATGATTTACCAATTTAAAACTGATTTTAACAAAGATTATCTTCTGTGTGTGTTTATGTGTGAATTAAATAGTGGTTTAAAATGTTACTAACATATAAAATGAGACATAATCATGAAGCTAATCTTCTATTTGTGTGTGTGTGTGTGTGCGCGCGTGTGTGTGTGTGTTTGTGTGTGTGTGTCTAATACATTTAGAATATAAAATATATATAAGTAAATATACAGTGTATATAAGTATTTAATCCTCTATCTTTATCTCAGGATGAAGAATTTGTGTTAAATTGTGACAATAATTTACTAATTTAAAACGGATTTTAACTAAGATTATCTTTTATGTGTGTGTGTGTGTGTGTGTGTGTGTGTGTGTGCGTGCGGTGTGTGTGTGTGTGTTTGTGAAGTAACTATTGGTTTAAAATGTTACTAACATATACAGCGAGACATAATCATACAGCTAATCTTCTACATGTGTGTGCATCTAATATATTTAGAATACAACACACATATAATTAAATACACAGTATATATAGGTATTTACTTTTTACTTTTTAATTTTCCTGAAGGAACTCTCCTGAAGGAATCAATAAAGTATTATCTATCTATTTTCCGCCCGATTGTAGCTGAGATAAGCGCTAGAACCACTGTGACCCCAAAAGGGAATAAGCGGTAGGAAATGGATGGATGGATATCTATTTTAACCCTCTAACTTAATCTCAGGATGGAGAATTTGTGTTAAATTGTGGCAATAATTTACTCTTTTAAAACTGATTTTAACCAGGATTATCTTCTGTGTGTGTGTTTATGTGTGAAATAACTCATGGTTTAAAATGTTACTAACATATACAACAAGAGATAATCATACAGCTAATCTTCTGTGTGTGTGTGTGTGTGTGTGTGTGTGTGTGTGTGTGTGTGTGTGTGTGTTTGTGTGTGCGTGTGTGCGTGCGTGTGTGTGTGTGTGTGCGTGTGTGTGTGTGCGTGTGCGTGTGAGTGTGTGTGTGTATGTCTGATACATTTAGAATATAAAACACATATAATTAAATATACAGTATATATAGGTAGTAACTCATGGTTGAAAATGTTACTAAAATATAAAACATGACATAATCATACAGCTAATCTTCTATGTGTGTGTCTAATATATTTGTAATATAAAATATATATAAGTAAATATACATTATATATCACGGGTACAAGCGGCCGAAATGAGTTTCCTCCGCCGGGTGGCGGGGCTCTCCCTTAGAGATAGGGTGAGAAGCTCTGCCATCCGGGAGGAGCTCAACGTAAAGCCGCTGCTCCTCCACATCGAGAGGAGCCAGATGAGGTGGTTCGGGCATCTGGTCAGGATGCCACCCGAACGCCTCCCTAGGGATGTGTTTAGGGCACGTCCAGCTGGTAGGAGGCCACGGGGAAGACCCAGGACACGTTGGAAAGACTATGTCTCCCGGCTGGCCTGGGAACGCCTCGGGATCCCCCGGGAAGAGCTAGACGAAGTGGCTGGAGATAGGGAAGTCTGGGCTTCCCTGCTTAGGCTGCTGCCCCCGCGACCCGACCTCGGATAAGCGGAAGATGATGGATGGATGGATGGATATAGGTATTTAACCCTCTAACTTTATCTCAGGATGGAGAATTTGTGTTAAGTTGTGACAATAATTTACTTATTTGAAACTGATTTTAACTAAGATTATCTTCTATGTGTGTGTGTGCGTGTGTGTGTGTGTGTGTGTTTGTGTGTGTGTGTGTGTGTGTGTCTAATACATTTACAATATAAAACATATAATTAAATATACAGTATATATAGGTAGCAACTCGTGGTTTAAATGTTAGTAAAATATAAAATGAGACATAATCATACAGCTAATCGTCTATGTGTGTATGTGTCTAATATATTTAGAAAATAAAATGAATATAGGTAAATATACAGTATATATAGGTATTTAACCCTCTAACTTTATCTCAGGATGGAGAATTTGTGTTAAGTTGAGGCAATAATTTACTTATTTGAAACTGATTTTAACTAAGATTATCTTCAATGTGAGTGTGTGTTTGTGTGAAATAACTAGTGGTTTAAAATGTTACTAACATATAAAACAAGACATAATAATACAGCTAATTTTCTATGTTTGTGTGTGTGTGTGTGTGTCTTATACATTTAGAATATGAAATATATATAAGTAAATATACAGTATATATAAGTATCTAACCCTCTAACTTTATCTCAGGATGGAGAATTTGTGTTAAATTGTGACAATAATTTACTTATTTAAAACTGATTTTGACTAAGATTATCTTCTATATGTGTGTGTGTGTGTGTGTGTGTGTGTGTGTGTGTGTGTGCTTGTCGGTGTGTGAAGTAAATAGTGGTTAAAATTGTTACTAACATATACAACGAGACATAATCATACAGATAATATTCTATGTGTGTGTCTAATATATTTAGAATATAAAATATATATAGGTAAATATACAGTATATATAAGTATTTAACCCTCTAACTTTATCTCAAAATGGAGAATTAGTTTTAAATTGTGGCAATAATTTACTAATTTAAAACTGATTCTAACCAAAATTATCTTCTGTGTGTGTGTTTATGTGTGAAATAACTCGTGGTTTAAAACGTTACTAACATATACAACGAAACATAATCATGCAGCTTATCTTTTATGTGTGTGCCTATAATTTTTACAGACTAAAATTAACATAAGTAAATATATTAAACCCTCAAACTGTATATCAGGATGGAGAATTTGTGTTAAATAATGGAATTAATTTACTCATTTAAGATTATCTTCTGTGTGTGTGTATGCGCGTGTGTGTTTTCACATCCTGTGTGAACAAAATGACTAAAATTTAGCTTTAATCTGCACCCCCCCCCCCCTAAAAAAGTAAGAATAACACAGAGAAAATGTTTTTTTTGTTTTTTTTAGTGAAGTCATTTTTGTGTCTTTGAGAAGAATTAAGACCAAACGGCATTACTGTGATTTGATGTGCTAGAGGGCAGAAATATGACTAAAAAAATGCCATCATGGTTTTTTATTGTTTTGTTTTTTATGCTTTTTGGTGTTTGTTACATAAAAATCAATTAACAGAGTCCTGGTGCTTTTTAGGAGTGTTTGACGTGTGTGTGTGTGTGTGTGTGTGTGTGTGTGTGTGTGTGTGTGTGTGTGTGTGTGTGTGTGTGTGTGTGTGACAGATATCTTTTATTGATTCTGATGAACATTCAAGCATGCATTCAAGTCAATGTGGGGAACATAATATTACAAATACAGTCAGAAGTATCCAAAAACAATATATTAGTAATAAAGTTATGTAATATATGGGACAACATACTGGAGTATTCATGACGCTTCATTGACGTGTTTCTATTTTGTGCAAAGAGATGGGTATGAACGAGTCTAAAGTCGCCTTAAATTATTTAATGACATATTGTACATTGTTGTATTGCGCAAAAACGATGAATAATTAAGATTATGACATAATAAAAGTGGCTAAGTAAGTTAATTCATTGTGATTCTATTCAAATGTTCAGTTCCACCACACGCACACACACACACACACACACACACCAAATATTATATTTTGTGTACATTTATAAAAAAATATATATATTTTCCTTAATCATGACAACAATTGGTCGTTTTTGGCTACTACAGTAACAACGTGAAATTAACAAAAGTGGTGAATGATAACAAATGAAAACAAAAACAGTTACATGTTCATGCACACATAACAACTACACTGATATTAATGTGCACACGTTTCATGTTGTTGCTTTTTCCTAAATGAACCGCCATGCTCCTAAGGGGGGAAAACATATCCAGTGTGTGTGTGTGTGTGTGTGTGTACATGTACTGTACATGGTCATCACATGTGTAACAGTCAACTGGTGTTATTGGTGGTTAATATGTTAGGTCACATATACATTATCTTGACGGTGAAATAATCATGTCCCTTTAGTGGGGAAAAATGTCATATTGCTGTGGCCAAATAATAAATATAAACTGCACAAATCCGCAAGCAGATCACTAGTATTGATATTAATATTAAAACAATACGTCAGTGCTTCTATTTGTGTTGTATATTTTTATACATGCACAGTGCGTGTGTGTGTTTGTCTGATGCTTATATATTGTTTTTTCTACTACAAATGTGTGTGTGTGTGTGTGTGTATATATATATATATATATATATATACATATACTTATATAAGTTTGTGTGTGTACTGTATATTGTTTTTTTGATTTCACATATATATGTTGATTTCATACTCATACATGTGTGTATTCACAGTATGTTTGTCTCATGCTTGTGTGTGTGTGTGCATGTGTTTAATGTTTATACTGTACATGTGTGTACGTTTTTCAAATGCTTATATACTGTATGTATGTGCCTTTCGTATGCTTATGTGTGTGTCTGTTTGTCTAATCTTTATAAATATGTGTGTGTGTCTGTTTGTCTTGTGCTTAAAATTGTGTGTATATGTTTTTCTTATGCAATATAAATGTGTGTGTATGTGTGTGTCTGTCTGTCTGTCTACTGTGTCTTTGTATAAATGTGTGTACATGTTTGTATTACGCTTATAAATGTGTGTGTTTGTTTGCATATGTATATATATATATATATATATATATATATATATATATATATATATATATATATATATATATATATATATATATATATATATATATATATATAATATGTGTGTGTGTGTGACTTTGTATATATGTGTGTCTGTTTGTCTTGTGCTCAAAATTGAATGTATATGTTTTTCTTATGCAATATAAACGTGTGTGTATGTGTGTGTGTGTGTGTATGTGTGTGTCCGTCTGTCTGTCTACCACAGGGGTCACCAACGCGGTGCCCGCGGGCATCAGGTCGCCCGTAAGGACCAGATGAGTCGCCCGCTGGCCTGTTCTAAAAATAGCTCAAATAGCAGCACTTACCAGTGAGCTGCCTCTATTTTTTAAATTTTATTTATTTACTAGCAAGCTGGTCTCGCTTTGCTCGACATTTTTTAATTCTAAGAGAGACAAAACTCAAATAGAATTTGAAAATCTAAGAAAATATTTTAATAGACTTGGTCTTCACTTTTTTTAAAGAAATTATTTTATTGTTTTACTTTGCTTTTTATAACTTTCAGAGAGACAATTTTAGAGAAAAAATACAACCTTAAAAATTATTTTAGGATTTTTAAACACATATACCTTTCTACCTTTTAAATTCCTTCCTCTTCTTTCCTGACAATTTAAATCAACGTTCAAGGAAATTTACTTTTTTTTATTGTAAAGAATAATAAATACATTTTAATTTAATTTTTCATTTTGGCTTCTGTTTTTTCGACGAACAATATTTGTGAAATATTTCTTCAAACTTATTATGATTAAAATATAAAAATAATATTCTGGCAAATCTAGAAAATCTGTAGAATCAAACTTAAATCTTATTTCAAAGTCTTTTGAATTTATTTTAAAATTTTTGTTCTGGAAAATCTAGAAGAAATAATGATTTGTCTTTGTTAGAAATATAGCTTGGTCCAATTTGTTATATATTTTAACAAAGTGCAGATTGGATTTTCACCTATTTAAAACATGTCATCAAAATTCTAAAATTAATCTTAATCAGGAAAAATAACTAATGATGTTCCATAAATTCTTTCTTAAATTTTTCAAAAAGATTCAAATAGCTAGTTTTTCTCTTCTTTTTTTTTTGGTTGAATTTTAAAAAGTGGAAATTGAAGATAAACTATGTTTCATAATTTATATTTATTGTGAGGAATCATTAACATGATCAGTGTTTCCACAAAGATAAATATTATTAATTATTAATAATAACATAGAGTTAAAGGTAAATTGAGCAAATTGGCTATTTCTGGCAATTTATTTAAGTGTGTATCAAACTGGTAGCCCTTTGCATTAATCAGTACCCAAGAAGTAGCTCTTGGTTTCAAAAAGGTTGGTGACCCCTGGTCTACTGTGTCTTTGTATAAATGTGTGTACATGTTTGTATTACGCTTATAAATGTGTGTGTTTCTTTGCATATGTGTATGTATATATATATATATATATATATATATATATATATATATATATATATATATATATATATATATGTATATATATTATAAGTGTGTGTGTCTTTTTATATATGTGTGTGTATATATGTCTGTACTAAGCTTATAAATGGTTGAGTATATGTTTGTCTAATGCTTATTTGTGTGTGTCTTTGTCTAATGTGTCTTTGTACAGTAAATATACAAGTGTATATGTTTGTATTACACTTATAAATGTGTTAGTGTGTCTTTGTATAAATGTGCGTGTATTTTTGTACTAAACTTATAAGTGGTTGTGTAAATGTTTGTCTAATGCTTATATGTGTGTGTCTCTGCATAATGTGTCTTTGTACATTATATATGTGTGTGTATGTTTGTATTGTGCTTATAAATGTGTGTGGGTGTCTTTGTATATATGTGTGTATATGTTTTTACAAAGCTTATAAATGATTGAGTATATGTTTGTCTAATGCCTATTTGTGTGTCTCTTTGTCTAAAGTGTATTTGTACAAATTATTATGTGTGTATATGTTTGTTTTAGGCTTATAAGTGTGTGTATATATTTATCTGATGCTCATGAATGTGTGTATATGTTTGTATTATGCTTATATGTGTGTGTGTGTGTGTGTGTGTTTCTGTATAATGTGTGTATATGTTTTCTTTTATGCCTATAAATGGGTGTATATGTTTGGCTGGAGCTGATAAATGTGTGTGTATGTTTGTCTTATGCATAAATATATATATATATATATATATGTGTGTGTGTGTGTCTTTGTATATATATGTGTGTGTGTGTATGTTTATACTAAGCTTATAAATGGTTGTGTAAATGTTTGTCTCATGCTTATTTGTGTGTCTTTGTCTAATGTGTCTTTGTACAGTACACATACGTGTGTATATGTTTGTATCACGCTTAAAAATATGTTTGTGTGTCTTTATTTATATGTGTATATATGTTTTTACTAAGCTTATAAATGATTGAGTATATGTTTGTCTAATGCTTATTTGTGTGTCTCTTTGTCTAAAGTGTCTTTGTAGAGATTATACATGCGTGTATATGTTTGTTTTAGACTTATGAGTGTGTATATATTTATCTGATGCTTACAAATCTGTGTATATGTTTGTATAATGCTTACATGTGTGTGTGTCTGTATGATGTGTGTATATGTTTTCTTTTACACCTATAAATGTGTGTATATGTTTGTATAATGCTTACATGCGTGTGTGTGTGTATGTGTGTGTGTCTGTATGATGTGTGTACATGTTTTGTTTTACACATATAAATGTGTGTATATGTTTGTTTTACACTTATAAGTGTGTGTATATATTTATCTGATGCTTATAAATGTGTGTATATGTTTGTATTACGCTTATATATGTGTGTGTGTGAGTGTGTGTGTGTGTGTGTGTGTTTTGTGTGTGTCACTGTATAATGTGTGTATATGTTTTGTTTTATGCCTATAAATGTGTGTATATGTTTGTCTGGAGCTTTTAAATGTGTGTATGTTAGTCTCATGCACATGTGTTTGTGTGTGTCTTTGTATATATATATATATATATATATATATATATATATATATATATATATATATATATATATATATATATATATATGTATATATATATATATATATATATATGTGTGTGTGTGTATATGTTTGTACTAAACTTATAAATGGTTGTGTAAATGTTTGTCTCATGCTTATTTGTGTGTGTCTTTGTCTAATGTGTCTTTGTACAGTATATATACATGTGTGTATGTTTGTATTACACTTATAAATGTGTGTGTGTGTCTGTGTATGAATGTGCGTGTAAATGTTTGTACTAAGCTTTTAAATGGTTGTGTATATGTTTGTCTAATGCTTATTTGTGTGTCTTTGTCTGATGTGTCTTTGTAAAGTATATATACATGTGTGTATCTTTGTTTTACGCGCATAAATTTGTGTTTATATTTATCTGATGCTTATAAATGTGTGTATATGTTTGTATTATGCTTAAATGTGTGTGTGTGTGTGTTCTGTTTTGCGCTTATAAATGTGTGTGTATATGTTTGTCTGGTGCTTATAAATGTGTGTATATGTTTGTCTTATTCTTATATTTTTGTGTGTGCTTATGTACGGTATAATGTTTGTATATATTTTGTATTACTCTTATAAATGTGTGTATATGTTTGTCTGATGCTTATAAATGTGTGTATATTTTTGTCTTATGACTATATATGTGTGTGTGTTTTTGTATAATGTGTGTATATGTTTGTGTTATGCTTATAAAAGTGTTTAGTTTGTATTACGCTTATATATATGTGTGTATATGTTTGTCTGTTGCTTATAAAAGTGTGTATATGTTTGTATTACGCTTATACATTTGTATATATTTGTGTAATGCTTACAAATGTGTATGTGTGTGTGTGTGTGTGTTTGTCTAATGCTTATTTGTGTGTCATTGTCCATCAGTATGTATGTGTGTACATGTTTGTTTTACACTTATACCTTTGTGTATATTTTTACCTGATGCTTATAAATGTGTGTATAATTTTTTTTATTAAATGTGTGTGTCTTTGTATAAAGTTTGTATGTTTGTATTACACTTAAATGTGTGTATATGTTTATCTAATGCTTATAAATGTGAGTATAAGTCTTTATTAAATGTGTGTGTCATTATATAATGTGTGTATATGTTTGTATTAGGCTTATATGTGTGTGTGTGTCTTTGTATAATATACGTATATGTTTTGTATTATGCTTATAAATGTGTGTGCTGTGTATATTTGTCTGATGCTTATAAATGTGTTTATATGCTTGTCCGGTGTGGGATCTGAGCCAAGGTTGTCGTTTTGACTTGTGCAGCCCTTTGAGACACTTGTGATTAAGGGCTATATAAATAAACTTTGATTGATTTATTGATGATGCTTATAAATGCGTGTATATGTTTGTTTGATGCTTATAAATGTGTGTATATGTTGGTTTTACGGATATAAATGTGTGTATATGTTTGTATTGACTTATATATACAGTATATGCGTGTGTGTCTTTGTATATATGTATGTGTGCAAATGTTTGTATTACGCTTGTAAATGTGTGTATGTTTGTGTCATGTTTATATGTGCGTGTGTCTTTGTCTGTGTGTTTGTATAAATGTATGTGTATGTTTGTATTATGCTTATAAGTGTGTATATGTTTGCCTGATGCTTATAAATCTGTATGTATGTTTGTATTATGCTTATACATATATGTTTGTGTCTTTCTATATATAAATGCGTATATTCTTGTATTATGCTTGTATATATGTTTGTGTGTGTCTCTCTCTCTCTCCCTCTCTCTCTCTCTCTCTCTCTCTATATATATATATATATATGTATATATATATATGTAGGTGTGTATATTTTTGTATTACGCTTATATATGTTTGTGTCTTTCTATATATATATATATATATATATATATATATATATACACATATATATATAGGTTTGTAAATGTCTGTATTACGCTTTTACGTTTGTATATATATGTTTGTGTCGTTCTATAGATATATATGTGTGTATATTTTTTTGTATTACGCTTATAAATGTTTCTGTCTTTCCATGTATATGTTTGTGTATATTTCTGTATTACACTTATATACATATATATGTTTGCGTCTGGCTTCACGGTGGCAGAGGGGTTAGTGCGTCTGCCTCACAATACGAAGGTCCTGCAGTCCTGGGTTCAAATCCAGGCTCGGGATCTTTCTGTGTGGAGTTTGCATGTTCTCCCCGTGAATGCGTGGGTTCCCTCCGGGTACTCCGGCTTCCTCCCACTTCCAAAGACATGCACCTGGGGATAGGTTGATTGGCAACACTAAATTGGCCCTAGTGTGTGAATGTGAGTGTGAATGTTGTCTGTCTATCTGTGTTGGCCCTGCGATGAGGTGGCGACTTGTCCAGGGTGTACCCCGCCTTCCGCCCGATTGTAGCTGAGATAGGCACCAGCGCCCCCCGCGACCCCGAACGGGAATAAGCGGCAGAAAATGGATGGATGGGATGTTTGCGTCTTTCTATAAATAAATGTGTGCATATTTTTGTATTACGCTTGGATATGTTTGTGTTTTTCTATATATATATATATACAGTATGTTTTATGTTTTTACTTATATATATATATATATATATATATATATATATATATATATTTATATATGTGTATATGTTTGTACTTCGTTTATACAAAACCCAAAGGGAATAAGCGGTAGGAAATGGATGGATGCATGGATTTCTCTTTTGGTTTATGCTTTTTATGTGATTTTGGTGTGGTTCCTGTATATTTTGATAATTTTCATGGTCAAAATCGTGGGAATTCCATTTTTCCGGATCAAAACAACGTAGCATATGAGAAGTGAGGCAGACACAGGCGGTGCCTCCACGGCTACACACAGTGTGTATTGGGCATCTGCGTGCGATGGGGCACATGCTTGTTGCCATAGGGAAAAGGCAGGCCATGAGGCAGCATGTACCTCTGCCTCAAGGTAGGGGGCGATATTTTGTCAACTTGCAGTTCAATGCCTCAGCAGTACTCCGACTCGCCACACTGGGAGAAGTGGGGCGCTCAAGCTCGCAGACACAGGTCTCTCCAGCAGAAGCCAGCCTTTTTTCTTTTCTTTTTTTTTTAACCGTATTTATAACAAACATGGCATTTTTATAGGAGAAAGTGTTGAGATCCGCTTTTTGGATCCTCCACATATTATTGTTCATTGTTCCATTTTTATTTTCACTCTCCGTCTGATCCTATTATTTCCTGTTTAGTCGGTCACCATGGTAGCTTATCAGTTTCACCTGCTACTCACGGCCCTGCACACCTGTCCTCACTAATCACTTGCCTTATATAAGCCTGCATCCTTTGTTGTTCAGTCTGGGATCCAAATTTGTTCAGACACAACGGTACGTCTGCTTTGCGCCTTTGTTTACATGCAATTTCTGTATTAATCGCGAGCTCTCACGCTGCGCAATTTTATTCATTCTTAGCTCTCATGCTAAATGTTTTGTTTTCCCCTTTGTGTGCCTATGTGCCAGTTTAGTTTACTATTTGTTTATCCTAGCTTTCATGCTAGCGTCTTTTGTTTGCCTTTTCTTAGCGCCAGTATTTTTGTTCTCTAGCACCTTTTGTTATTCAAATAAATAGTTAAACCTTACCTTTACTGTGTTCTATTTCGACGCATCCACGGAGGGACAAACCCGGCATTACTATGCCAATCAGTCATAACAGAAAGCCAGTATTTGTGGGTGTTTTTTGGCAGATGCAAAAATGTTGTTAATTTTTTTGGAATGAAATTAAATTAAATGAATGTGTCTGCCAATATGGAGGATTATGTACTGTATCCAAGATGAAATACTTCTCAAAACTGGACTTTAAGACAAAATGTGGTCATACAAAGTATGTTTTCATGGAGGATAGCTATTGCTGCTTCAGATACAAATGCAGAAATGTAAGATACACTCACAATAATTGATTTATTTTGTTCAAAGCAAATGGGACCAAAAAGTAATAAATAACAACTAAATACTTTTTGGAACCATTTATCATATCATAATATCCTTATGATGAAGTTTTTATGAAAGCGAATAACTCCCTTTTTTTCCTGTTACTCTAATGTGCAACCTATATCAACAATGACTAGAGCTGCACATATGAATTTAAGTTTTAAAAAAAAGAAGAATAAAAAGTATGTACGCCTCACCTGGTGTTTAGTTCACCGCACATCACTGGTATATGTATGCTGGTATATGTTTGTATTATGCTTATAAATGTGTGTACATACTAGTATTACACGTATATATATATTGATTAATGCTCATAAATGGGTGTATTATGTTAGTATTACGCTTATACACAGTATGTATGTATATGTTTTTCAGATGTTTATAAATGTGTGTCTTTGTCTAATGTATCTTTGTGTATACAGTATTTCTGTATGTGTTTGTGTTACACGTAAAATGTGTTTGTCTGATGCTTATATACTGTGTATGTGTGTGTCTCTTTTTCTAATGCTTATATACGCGTGTATATATGTTGTATAATGTATACAGTCGTGGTCAAAAGTTTACATACACCTGTGAAGGACATAATGTCATGACTGTCTTGAGTTTCCAATAATTTCTACAACTCGTATTTTTTTGTGATAGAGTGATTATAGCACATACTTGTTGGTCACAAAGAACATTCATGAAGTTTGGTTATTTTATATATTTATTATGGGTCTACTGAAAATGTGACCAAATCTGCTGGGTCAAAAGTATAAAAACAGCAATGTTTAGATTTGGTTACATGTCCCTTGGCAAGTTTCACTGCAATAAGGTGCTTTTGGTAATGATAATAATAATAGATTTTATTTGTAAAAAGCACTTTACGTTGAGCAAACAACCTCAAAGTGCCACAGTTTGAAAAAATAAAAAAATAAAAACAAATAGTAATAATAAAAATAAATAAAATATAAAACTAGAAACAGCCCAAAAGCTACAACCAGCATGCATGTCTATAGAAAAGCTTTTTTAAAAAGATGGGTTTTTAAGCCTTTTTTAAAAGCATCCTCAGTCTGAGGTGCCCTCAGGTGGTCAGGGAGAGCGTTCCACAGACTGGGAGCAGCGGAGCAGAAAGCCCGGTCTCCCATTGTTCGAAGCTTTGTCCGTGGAGGTTGGAGGAGGTTAGCCTGTATGGAGCGGAGGTGTCGTGTGGAGGATTTGGGGGTGAGCAGTTCCTTGAGGTAGAGGGGGGCATTTCCATGGAGGCACCGGTGAGTTAGTAGGGAGATTTTGAATTCAATCCTGAATGGAACAGGATGCCAGTGAAGGGATTTGAGAGTTGGTGTGATGTGGTCATGTTTCCGCACTCTCATCAGGATCCTCGCAGCACTATTTTGTATGTACTGCAGCTTCTGGATGTTCTTGCTGGGGATCCTGAGAAGAAGTGCGTTGCAGTAGTCGAGCCTGGAGGAGACAAAGGTGTGGATGAGCCTCTCGGCATCAGAGAGAGTGGTAGCCATCCACAAGCTTCTGGCAAGCTTCTGGATGAGTTTTTGACCACTCCTCTTGACAAAATGGTGCAGTTCAGCTAAATTTGTTGGTTTTCTGACATGGACTTGTTTCTTCAGCATTGTCCACACGTTTACGTCAGGACTTTGGGAAGGCCATTCTAAAACCATAATTCTAGCCTGATTTAGCCATTCCTTTACCACTTTTGACGTGTGTTTGGGGACATTCTCCTGTTGGAACACCCAACTGCGCCCAAGACCCAACCTCCGGGCTGAGGATTTTACGTTGTCCTGAAGAATTTGGAGGTAATCCTCGTTTTTCATTGTCCCATTTACTCTCTGTAAAGTACCAGTTCAAACGGCAACAAAACAGGCCCAGAGCATAATACTACCACCACCATGCTTGAAGGTAGACATGGTGTTCCTGGAATTAAAGTCCTCCCCTTTTCTCCTCCAAACATATTGATTGAAATTTTTGATAGAAATATTTATTTCACACCTGCACATTTACAACAAAAAACTTTTCTTTTCTTCTTTTTTACATTTTGGCAGAGATAATCATTCAAGGCTTGAAAAGAGGTTGGATGAAGCAAATGCTTACAATATTCCAACCCCTCTCATTCATTCCACATGTAACATGAACAATATAATACAACGACAATACTATATAAACAAAAACAAGAAAAACTCTTGTACACGAACAATACGATAGTACCACTGTTACTGTGAGACAAGACAAGACGAGACAAACGCACACACACACACACACACACACACACACACACACACACACACACACACACACACACACACACACACACACACACACACACACACACACACACTCTTTCTGACCATACACCTCTCTCCCATCGCTCTGGGCAGAGGGCATCACTCTCTTTCCTCCTCGTACTTCTTCAGTACTTCTTTTTTCAACAGTGTTTTAAATTGAATCATGTTAGAACACATTTTTAACTTGTCCCCTAAATTGCTGCGTATTGTGGCCAAACAGCTAAATTTTTGTTTAATCTGACATCACATGGACAAAGATAAGACCTTCTGGGGGAAACTTCTGTGGTCAGATGAAACAAAAATTCAGCTGTTTGGCCACAATACCCAACAATGTGTTTGGAGGAGAAAAGGTGAGGCCTTTAATCCCAGGAAAACCAATCCTACCATCAAGCATGGTGGTGGTTGTATTTTGCTCTGTACCTGTTTTGCTGCCAGTGGAACTGGTGCTTTAAAGAGAGTAAATGGGACAGAGAAAAAGGAGGATTACCTCCAAATTTTTCAGGACAACCTAACATCATAAACCCGGAGGTTGGGTCTACGGCGCAGTTGGGGGTTTCCACAGGACAATGACCCCAAACACACGTCAAAAGTGGTAAAGGAATGGTTTAAAAAGGAATTATGGTTTTAGAATGGCTTTCCAAAAGTCCTGACTTAAACGTGTGGACAATGCTGAAGAAACAAGTCCATGTCAGAAAGCCAACAAATTTAGATGAACTGCACCAATTTTGTCAAGAGGAGTGGTCAAAAATTCAACCAGAAGCTTGTGGATGGCTACCAAAAGCGCCTTATTGCAGTGAAACTTGCCAAGGGACGTGTAACCAAATATTAACATTGCTGTATATTAATATGACCCAGCAGATTCGGTCATATTATTAGTAGACCCAAAATAAATTCATAAAAGAACCAAACTTCATGAATGTTTTTGTGATCAACAAGTATGTGCTCCAATCACTCTATCACAAAAAAATAAGAGTTGTAGAAATTGTTGTAAACTCAAGACAGCCATGACATTATGTATATATGTGTGTGTGTCTAATACGCACACGCACACACACACACACACACACGTATATATATATATATATAATATATATATATATATATATATATATATATATATATATATATATATTATATATACTGTGTGTGTCTCTTTCTACTGCTTATATACGCGTGTGTATATGTTATCTGATACGTATACATGTGTGTGTTTGTCAAATGCTAATATATGTGTGTGTGTGTGCATGTATCTATATGTTTTAGATATCGTATGTAGGGCGGCATCTGAGAACTAGTTCTAAAGGTGATGTAGCTTCTCATACAAAATATTAGAAACACTTTTCAGTACAAGCAGGACAATACAAAAATATTGCTTGCTGAAAGTGGGAGTCAAGAGTAAACATTATGGTGTTTGTTAAAGCTGAATTGTAGATCACATTTATCTAATTTTGAAATGATAGAAAATAGATACAAAACCATAAATGTTGTGGCTGTGGAAAAAAGGGAATTTTACCCAAATTAAGTATTGTGTTAAACTAAACCATTTTTGTGTGTTTTCAGATGTCGGAGGGAAGGTGGACTCTTACTGGCAACTGTGGAACTAAAATGTATTTTAAATGTGATTAACAAGTCAAAAATAGTTTTTAAACGTGATTTACTAGTCAAATATATATATATATATATATATATATATATATATATATATATATATACATATATGTATATATATGTATATGTTTAACATGTACAATGTCTTTTTACTTGATTTACAAATACAATGTATTTAAAAAAAATTGATTAACAAGTAAAATATAGTTTTTCATCTTAAATTACAAATAAAATGTAATGTTCTGACTTGATTAAAATTCTAATTTTTTTTTAACTTAATTCACAAGTACTTTTTTAAACTTGGTGTACAAGTAAAACTTATTTTTGAACTTGAATAAGTAAAAAAAAAAAAAAAAAAAAAAAAAAAAATATATATATATATATATATATATATATACACACACATTTTTTGTAATGTATATATTTTTTCATAATTTCTTAGTAAAATGTATTTTTTTTTTTTACTTTTATAAGTACAGCATATTTTGTTCAGTATCAACACCTTGCTTGATTTTCATGTAATATGTAGTTTTTAAAATTGATTTACAAGTAAAATGTATTTTTAACTTGATTAAAAAAGTAAAATATATTTGTAAAACTTGTTTTATGAGTAATATTTGGTTTGTAAAATGTTTTTTTTAAGCTGATTAACGAATAGTTTTTTTTTTTTTACCTTAGCTTACAGGTATCATATCAATTTTAAACTTGATTTACAAGTAAAATGTATTTTTAACTGAATTAATAAAGTTCCATTTTATTTTTTAAACGTGATTTACAAGTAAAATTTTGGTTTTTAAAATGTGTTTTTTAAGTTGACTTACAAGTAAATGTGTCGTATAACTTAGTTTACGAGTGGAATGTCTATTTTCCCACTTAGTTTACACGTATAATGTCAATTTTAAACTTGCTTTGCTGGTAAAATGTATTTTTAACAACTTAACTTAGTTTGCAGCAAGTAAAATGTATTTTTGAACATGATTTCATGTACAAGTAAAAAATGTTTTGTTTTTTTTTAGATGAAATTGTGTGGCAGAGAGGAACAAACGTGCGCTAAAATAATGTCAATCTTTGTAAGAATGTACAAATAGTGAAATAAAACCACGTAAATAACCATGATGTCTCTGCGTTGTTGATGGACGACAAACATACTCCACTGATGATGATGATGACGATGATGAGGGTCTAACGAGTGTAACGAGCCGTCGTGTTTGTTGCGTTATTTTTTTTTGTATGGGCTTCATTGTTACATATTGTTCAAGTACACAGATCTACAGGTACATTGATCAAATATCAGTACATTTTAATTAAAAAAACTGGGTTCGGGTTGAAAAAACTGACTTTTACTGTGAAAATAACAATGGTACTGTTATTTAATTTACAGTAATGCACTGTAAAAATCGAACAGTACGATTATGAAAAACAATGTTACAGTACAATTCTGGCAACACGGCTGCAAGGACATAATTTTTTTTCATGTATATTATCATATATCATGTTTATTATTTTTCTGTGTGCGTCTGGATAGTAGTTCACTAACACTAAAGATGCTGTGATGGTATTGCCTCTCGCCCCCTACCCCGACAGCTCACAGCACCCCCACCCGCCCACCACACACACACACACACACACACACACACATTCGAGCGATTAAACTGCAATTTTATTTTTTTTTTTACCGTAAGGTCAAAAATAGTTCACAGATTAAATGAGTGCCAGATCAATTAATTGAAAGATGATTTGAAAATGAATTCATTCAGTGGATCTCAGTTACTTTTTTTCTGAAAGCTGGCGTGCACATCACTTGTGCACGCCAGCTTTCCGAGACTCTTATTTTGTTAGCGCAGGCAGCATGAAGCAGGGCTTTTATTGTGAAGATAGAAAATGTGCAGTCGGCCTTTAGAGTTTTGACGGAAGGGACGGCGCGAAAGTCTGTTGAAATAAAAAGTGTTTCTCGCCTTCCTCTCTGTCATTTTTTCATAATAAGGAATTGGCAGCAGCCAGCGTCATCTCACAAGACCCTCGGGTGCCGTGAATGTCAATCAAGCAAGCTACGGAATTTGCCGCCAATGTTTTTCTTGTAAAGTGTATGGAAGCTGGATGAATTAGATGCCAAAAACCAACCACTTTCATGTGGTATTGTACAGAAAGGACAACTTTTTTTCTCATCCATTTGAAAATGTGGGTGTTATCATCATTACTGTCTGATTCCAATCAATGCAAGTCATCAGAATCAGGTAATACACCAACTTATATTCTTGTCTTCGTGAAAGAAAGACATCTATATGTGTTACACATACTTGTATTATCATTAAACACATTTAACTTGTTTACAAAAATGTCTCTTTCATAAATAAATTAATATAAATGATATACAGTATATAAATGAGGTAGATCCCCTCGAGTTGGTCAATTGAAAAGTAGCTCGCCTGCAGAAAAAGTGTGGGCACCCCTGATCTAGTGGATCTCAGTTACTTTTTCTCACGCCCCCCAGTACGTAATTTGTTTTTCACGCCCCCGTCCCTCCAAAGTTAATGCTTATTTATTTATCAATATGTGTCAACGATGGTTGTTTACTAGCACCAAAGACGCTATCGCCTCTCACACTCCCCTCCCCCCGGAAGCATTGCATCACAAGAGCTGTTTGCAACCTGCTCACTGTTACATTTTTCTCGGGGACTTCATTTTTTTCACGCCCCCTGTTAATGTTATTGCAATTTTTCTCAACCTTTTTTCAGTGATGTACCCCCTGTGAACATTTTTTTAATTCAAGTACCCCCTAATCAGAGCAAAGCATTATTGGTTGAAAAAAAAGATAAAGAAGTAAAATACAGCACTATGTCATCAGTTTCTGATTTATTAAATTGTATAACACTGCAAAATATTGCCCATTTGTAGTGGTCTTTCTTGAACTATTTGGAAAAAAAGATTAAAAATAACTAAAAATTTGTTGAAAAATAAACAAGTGATTCAATTATAGATAAAGATTTCTACACATAGAAGTAATCATCAATTTAAAGTGCCCTCTTTGGGGATTGTAATAGAGATCCATCTGGATTCATCAACTTAATTCTAAACATTTCTTCACAAAAAAATAAATCTTTAACATCAATATTTATGGAACATGTCCACAAAAAATCTAGTTGTCAACACTGAATATCGCATTGTTGTATTTGTTTTCACAGTTTATGAACTTACATTCATATTTTGTTGAAGTATTATTCAATAAATATATTTATAAACGATTTTTGAATTGTTGCTATTTTTAGAATAAATAAATAAAAATGTCACGTACCCCTTGGCATACTTTCAAGCAGTGGTTCTCAAATGGGGGTACGCATACCCCTGGGTTACTTGAAGGTATGCCAAGGGGTACGTGAGATTTTTCAAAAATATTCTAAAAATAGCAACAATTCAAAAATCATTTATAAATATATTTTTGAATAATACTTTAACAAAATATGAATGTAAGTTCATAAACTGTGAAAAAAATACAACAATGCAAAATTCAGTGTTGACAGCAAGATTTTTTGTGGACATGTTCCATAAATATTGATGTTAAAGATTTCTTTTTTTGTGAAGAAATGTTTGGAATGAAGTTCATGAATCCAGATGGATCTCTATTACAATCAGAGGTGGGTAGAGTAGCCAGAAATTGTACTCAAGTAAGAGTACTGTTACTTTAGAGATGTATTACTCAAGTAAAAGTAAGGAGTAGTCACCCAAATATTTACTTGAGTAAAAGTAAAAATTATGTTGTGAAAAAACTACTCAAGTACTGAGTAACTGATGAGTAACCTGTTTATTTAATGATTACGGCAACAAATAATGCACAAAAACATAAAAATAGCAACGAGCAAATTCAGAGCCAGGAATATCTCTTAAGCAACTAAAAAAATAATATATATTAAATAATAGTACATTAAAATAAAATTAAGGCACATTGAGCCACAATAACTTAATAGCACCATAGGCTCAGTAAGCATTAATTGATTGATTGAAACTTCTATTAGTAGATTGTACAGTACATATTCCGTACAATTGACCACTAAATGGTAACACCCCAATAAGATTTTTAAAGTTAATCAATTACTTAATAAATGACCAAGTCGAGGTGATCTACCTCATATATATACATATACATACAGACACATATCATATATGTATATATATCTATATCTATATATATATATATATATCTATATAGATATATATATATATCTATATACAGTATATATATATATATATATATATATATATATACACATATATATATATATATATCTATATAGATATATATATATATATATATATATATATATATACATACAGAAATTTATATATACGGTATATAATTTATATTTATTTATTTTTTCGTTTTTGTTGACATGTTAAAGGTGTTTTAATGAATATACATGCATGTTAAACATATAGATTCCTATCTTTCACGAAGACAGGAATATAAATTGGTGTATTACCTGATTCTGATGACTTGCATTAATTGGAATCAGACAGTACTGATAACGTCCACGTTTTCAAATCGAGGAGAAAAAAAAAGTTCCTCCTTTCTGTCTAATACCACATGAAACTTGTTGGTTTTTGGCATCTTATTTGTCCAGCTTCCATATTCGTTTTTATACACTTTACAAGAAATACATTGGCGGCAAACTCAATAGCTTGCTAGCTTGTTTGCGCTGGCTTTCGGAGACTCTTATTTTGTTAACGCAGGCGCGATAGAGCGGCACTTTTATTGTGAAGACAGGAACTGTGCAATCAGTCTTTAGGCTTTTGACGGGAAGTACGGTTGAAATAAAAAGTGTTTTTTTTTCCTTTATACTTTTGATTGATTGATTGAAACTTTTATTATTTGATTGCACAATACAGTACATATTCCCTACAATTGACCACTAAATGGTAACACCCCAATAAGTTTTTCAACTTGTTTGAGTCGGGTTTTACGTGTGACGGTCATGTGACCGCCTGGCTCTGTTTGATTGGTCCAACGTCACCAGTGACTGCATGTGATTGGTGAAATGCAGGCATGGGTAGATCTTACATTGAGAAACCAAAACAAACATTAATAGATCGATAAAAAAAAAGTAGCAAGTAGCGAGCTGAATGTAGATAAATGGAGTGGAGTAAAAGTAGCGTTTGTTCTCTATAAATATACTCAAGTAAAAGTCAATCAATCAATCAATGTTTACTTATATAGCCCTAAATCACTAGTGTCTCAAAGGGCTGCACAAACCACCACGACATCCTCGGTAGGCCCACATAAGGGCAAGGAAAACTCACACCCAGTGGGACATCGGTGACAATAATGACCCAGTGGGACGTCGGTGACAATGATGACTATGAGAACCTTAGAGAGGAGGAAAGCAATGGATGTCGAGCGGGTCTAACATGATAGTAAAAGTAAAAGTATGTTGCATAAAAACTACTCTTAGAAGTACAATTTATCCCAAAAGTTACTCAAGTAGATGTAACAGAGTAAATGTAGCGCGTTACTACCCACCTCTGATTACAATCCCCAAAGAGGGGACTTTAAGTTGATGATTACTTCTATGTGTAGAAATCTTTATTTATAATTGAATCACTTGTTTATTTTTCAACAAGTTTTGGGTTATTTTTATATATATTTTTCCAAATAGTTCAAGAAAGACTACTACAAATTAGCAATATTTTGCACTGTTATACAATTTAATCAATCAGAAACTGATGACATAGTGCTGTATTTTACTTCTTTATCTCTTTTTTTCAACCAAAAATGCTTTGCTCCGATTAGGGTGTACTTGAATAAAAAACATGTTCTCAGGGGGTACATCACTGAAAAAAGGTTGAGAACCACTGCCTTCAAGTACCCCCAGGTATACGCATACCCCCATTTGAGAACCACTGTGTTAATGTTTATAACGGATCTGTATGCCCCCCCTCCTCCCCGACCACACACAACCCCTTTGTTTAATGTTGCATTATCGTGACACTGTTGTACTACATGTGCATGATTTCATGGTATATCATCATACTGCACATGCTGTGTTTTACATCATGTTTAGATACAGTACCAGATAACTGCAATAATAAGAAACTGACTCATATCACTTCACAGTGTCAGAGGGGTTAGTGTGTCTGCCTCACAATACGAAGGTCCTGAGTAGTCAGGCTTCAATCCCGGGCTCGGGTTCTTTCTGTGTGGAGTTTGCATGTCCTCCCCGTGAATGCGTGGGTTCCCTCCGGGTACTCCGGCTTCCTCCCACTTCCAAAGAGATGCCCTTGGGGATAGGTTAAAGGTCTTCTGAAATGAGATTTTCTTATTTAAACGGGGATAGCAGGTCCATAGGTCCATTCTATGTGTCATACCTGATCATTTCGCGATATTGCCATAGTTTTGCTGAAAGGATTTAGTAGAGAACATCCACAATAAAGTTAGCAACTGGAGAAAAGCCCTGCCTCTACCGGAAGTCGCAGAAGATGACGTCACATGTTGACGGCTCCTCATATATTCACATTGATTTTAATGGGAGCCGCCAACAAAAACAGCTATTCGGACCGAGAAAACGACAATTTCCCCATTAATTTGAGCAAGGATGAAAGATTTGTGTTTGAGGATATTGCTAGCGACGGACTAGAAAAAAACAAACAAACGCGATTGCAATCGCGTTGCATTGAGACGGATTCATATGTTTTTAGAGACATTTACTAGGATAATTTTGGGAAATCCCTTATCTTTCTATTGTGTTGCTAGTGTTTTAGTGAGTTTAACAGTACCTGATAGTCGGAAGTGTACGTCCACGGCCGGGTGTTGACGCGCAGTGTCTCGGGGAAGTCGACGACAGCTGTATGGACGGCACAAGCTCAGCTGATATTCGGTAAGAGGCGACTTTTTAACCACAATTTTTTCACCAAAACCTGCTGGTTGACAAGTGGTCGGGATCCATGTCCGCTGTGATCCATAGTAAAGTTTAAACTCCGTGAATTTTAAACAAGGAATCACCGTGGGTTTGTGTGGCTAAAGGCTAAAGCTTCCCAACTCCATCGTTCTACTTTGACTTCTCTGATAATAATTGAACAAACTGCAAAAGATTCAGCAACACAGATCTCCAAAATACTGTGTAATTATTCCGTTCAAGCAGAGGACTTTTAGCTGTGTGTGTGTGCAGCGCTCATATTCATAACAGCCAGTGACGTCACGCGTACATGTTTTCAAGAAAAAAGTCCAACGAAATTTAAAATTAGTAAACTAAAAAGACCGTATTGGCATGTGTTGCAATGTTAATATTTCATCATTGATATATAAACTATCATACTGTGTGGTGGGTAGTAGTGGGTTTCAGTAGGCCTTTAATTGGCAACACTAAATTGGCCCTAGTGTGTGAATGTGAGTGTGAATGTTGTCTGTTTATCTGTGTTGGCCCTGCGATGAGGTGGCGACTTGTCCAGGGTGTACACCGCCTTCCGCCCGATTGTAGCTGAGATAGGCACCAGCGCCCCTCATGACCCCTAAGGGAATAAGCGGTAGGAATGGATGGATGGATGACTCATATCCGGGTAGCTCAGTGACGCCATCACAGACTGGCTATCTCTAGCCAATCAGCGCTGGAAAGCCTGCTTTCATTCATAAAGGTGCTTCGGGAGGGTTTCGTAAGCCGGACAGAAACCGGCAAACCTGTTCCAGCGTCAGCCAATGACCTGCTCCAGGAGGGAAGACAGCCCAATGGCGGCGGGTCCCGGCCTCTTAGGACTCGCCCTGCTCGGTGCGCTTTTGAGCGACGTGCCAGTACGCCAATGAGAAGCCAGGACATGCTTGACAGGCGGCTCGCACGGCCAATAGACGCGGAGAAGGCGCGGCCGGGAGAGGGCAAGTGGGCGTCGCCATGTCCCCCCCCCCCAAAAAAAATCAAGCTCTGCCAGTGTCGGCGGGGGCGGGAGGTGGAGGAGCGCGATGCTACAACCTCCTTATAAAGCCGCTCTCCCACGGTGAAGGCGTGGAAATTACAGGCGTGTTACACGACTTCGGCGCGGACGTGAACTCTCCAGACAGACCGACACACCGCCGGCCATGACGTTATCCGGCGTGGGGGACGTGCTCCGCGGGGCCGAGGTGCCTCTCTGCTGGGTCGGAGCGTTGACGGTGGCCGCGGTGCTGGTGTGGCTCCTCTACGCTCTGCTCTCCGGCTTAAGGGTCTGGGTGCTGGGCAACGGCCAGCTCGTCTCGCCCGGGCTGGGCAAGTGGGCAGGTGAGTCCCCCTCCCCACACACACACACACACAGGTGCACTGTAAATGTCCACAAACTTGCGAGTTTGTGATGAATATTTTGTGTGTTTGCTGTTGTTTCGTACCGGAAGCTGATTGGCTGGCAACGTGATGGTCATTCGGTGCACTTGGGTGATTTTTGGCCCTCATTAACTCCCAAATTGCGCACTTTTGACCCCCATGAAGTCCTCACGTTAGTCGACAGTCACCTGCTGCTGCTGCTGTAAAAACCTGACCTACATTTAATTTTAACATTTTTCTAGTCAAATTTAAATGTGCTACTTTATTTTTATTTATTTATTTTTTTTCGCGGCTGTGGGTTTGACCCACTTCTCCATGAGAAAAAAAATAGTGCGCACTTTTACTTCCATCATCCTCTGACGTGGTCTTTGACTGTAGAGACAAGAAACGTTCTGAAATGTAGTAATTTGATTTTTTTTTTCTTTTTTTTCACATTTCGTAGCAGGGCTTGCGTGAATGTGCCCGAATTAACGAATGCGCATTCTTTTGTAATGTCCCTGATTTTGCGCACATCGATGAGTCATGCACTTTTTCAGCGCTTCGTCATCCGTTGGCCTGATGGGAGCGCTGAACACGCACACGCCTCTCCGTTCTCCCACTGCACTTGAACTCATCATCGTCATTGGAGATGCCTATTGTTGCACTCCATTACTCGACATGTTTTGAGTTTGCTTTGCATATCATTCAATCGGCTATTTAATTGTGTTTTCACCCTGTACTCTTCTCTGATTGGATAAGAGAAGTCACATGGTTCTTCCCCAGTTAGTTGAAATCAAATCAACTTTATTTAGATTAGATTAGATAGTACTTTATTTCTTCCTACAGGCAGTATAGCTCGGTTGGTAGAACTTGAGGGTTGCAGGTTCAATCCCTGCTTCTGCCATCCTAGTCACTGCTGTTGTGTCCTTGGGCAAGACACTTTACCCACCTGCTCCCAGTGCCACCCACACTGGTTTAAAAATGTAACTTAGATATTGGGTTTCACTATGTAAAGCGCTTTGAGTCACTAGAGAAAAGCGCTATATAAATATAATTCACTTCACTTCACTACAGGAGAGTTCCTTCAGGAAAATTAAAATATTCAGCACAATCCCATTCAAGATTAGACAAACATTACAGGGAGACAGAACAGGATCGCTGACTGGTCTGCCGGCTTCCAGCGCCCCTTACAAAAAAAGGTGAGATACAGGTAAACAAGTGGGGGGGAATGGGAGAAAAATATAGAACAATAAAATAAAATAAAAAATCGGTCTAAGCCTGGGCCCTGGAGTGGGGGTCCAGACTGAGGCCAAGGGAAAAAAACAACAACTCATAGCCATAGTACACATCCCTCTTACATGTGTGTAAGACGGAAACATCAAAGAAGACAAAGGACATAAAAGACATTAAAGCAGCTGATACAACCAGCCACTTCTACATACAGCTATGAATTAAAATTAAAAGAAACATATACTGTGGTGGCCTCTGCGGTGTTCCACGCCATCGTCCGCTGGGGTGGAGGGAGCATGGCCAGAGACAGGACGAGACCCAACAAAGTAACCAAGAGAGCCGACTCCACTCTCGGCCAGTGCCCAGTCTGCATAATGGGGCGCCATTGCAGGATGGATATCACTCAGTGTTAAAAGCCAAGGAATAAAAGTATGTTTTTAAGAGAGATTTAAAAACAGGAAGAGAGGAGGCTTGTCTAACACTCAGAGGTAGGTTGTTCCAGAGCTTGGGAGCAGCAGCGGCGAAAGCTCTGTCACCTCTAAGCTTCAGTTGAAATAAAGTATTGGGCAGAAAGTGCAAAATATTAGATTCAGACAAACTTTATTGATCCACAAAGGAAATTGTTCCACACAGTAGCTCAGTTTCAAAGGATGGAAAGGGTAAGGATGGAAAGGATAATGCAGGTGTTAAGTAGATTCAAGATGTACCATAGTAGCAATATAACATATATCTAATGTTTACATATTATATACAGTATATAATATATACTGATATATTATATTTTTATATAATATATAAAACAAATCCTAATTACCATGTACAATCCCCCCTTCCGCCTGAATGCAGGTGAGGTAGGCTCAAGCACCCCCCTTCACCCCGAAAAGGACAAGCGGTAGAAAAGGGATGGAATTGGAACATCAATCGGTGTAATCAGGACAAAATGACAGTAAAGACTTTAGGCATTTAAACATTCAGAATTAGAACTTAAATTGGGTGGTCGTCTTTTTTTTTTTTTTTTAAACCTGGTCTAATCCCGATTCTGACGTCTAATATGAACACTTTTGTCTTGTATTGACTTGTGGACCAGAATGAGACGTTGCTCCATTTACAAATAATTCAAAATGTGAACAAATAGAAGCAGGCTTTTTTTTTCAATCAGCTCCAAAATCTGCACAAAAAATAGACGGGATTCACATTGTGATTTTATACAATGTGATTTTTGACTACAATATGTACGAAATTAACACAAAGCAGTCTGAATTAACTTCGCCTTGTACTGACTTGTGGACCAGAGAGAGACTTGGCTTCATTTAAAAAAAAAAAAGAAAAAAATTAAAAATGTGAACAAATAGAAACAGGCTTTTTTCAAATCTGCTCCAAAAACTGCGAAAAAAGAGGTTGAGATTCACATTATTTTATACAACAGGATCCCCTTTTTAATGTAATTCGGCCTACAATGTGTACAGAAGTAATTTACATTTCTTCTGATATCCAAAATAAACACAAAGCAGTTTGAATTCACTTTTCTTTGTATTGACTCGTGTACTCGAAAGAGACTTTGCTTCATTTGCAAATTAATTCAAAATTCTAACAAACAGAAACAGGCTTTTTTTTCCAAATAGGCTACAAAAACTGCAAAAAAAAAAAAAGCTGGCATTCACATTGTGATTTTATACAACAGGATCCCATTTTTAATCTGATTTAGACTAAAAAGCAAAATCAATTCTCATTGCTTCTGATGTCCAAAAAGAACACAAAGCTTGTGGACCCAAAACTGAATGGGCTCTGATCACGTTATGAATTCAGAACGTTAAACAAATAGAAAGTGGCTTTTCTGGCTGTTTGTTCTCTTTTTGGTCCACTTTAAGGGTGTTTTCACATATAGTGAGTTTTTTTTTTTGTTTTTTTTTTTCAAATCAGCTCCAAAAATAAAAGAAAGTGGGATTTACATTGTGAGTTCATACAACAGGACCCCCCAATTTTTTTTTCAGATCTATTTTTGATCGGATTTGGAATACAGTGTGGACAGAAGCAATTCACACCACTTTTGATGTTCAATATGAAAGCAGTTTGGATCCACTTTGCTTTGTATTGATTGTATGTGATCTAGAAAGAGATTTTGCTCTGTTCACAAGTAAATTGTCTATGTGAACAAATAATAAATGGTCTTTGTTGACTTTTTGGTCCGCTTAAAATGTGTTTTGGCATGTAGGTATTTTTCCATTGAGTTCAAAATGACCAGAAAAAGCAACATTTCTTGTGCGTATCCACATTTTAAACTGTGGTCCAGAAACCAAATTGACTTCAGTTACAAGAGGATTCATAATGTGTACGAATATAAATCATTTGTCACTTTTTGGTCCACTTTAAGCGTGTTTTTGCTGTGAGTTACTTTTTTAATTTGCTCAAAATGATTTACTTGTGGTAAAAAGAGCTCAGTTATTTCTATAATCCACTTCAGGTCTTATTTGAATACAGTGTGTACAGAAGCAGTTCACACCGCTTATATTTCCAATATGAAAACAAAGCAGTCTGCATTCACTCTGCTCTAATTGTTTTGAACTTTGGCCCAGAAACAAAACCAGCTCAGGTGTTAACTTTTTGGGCTGCTTTAAGTGTTGTTTGGCTTTGAGATACTTTTCAAATATGCACGAAATCAACCCAAAAAACCTTTGAGCATTCACAATGTGATTTCATGTGGAACAGAATTTAGTTCTTTTTATGATCCACTTGAGGTCAAATTAGAATACAGTGTGTGCAGTAACAATTCACACCGATTTCTGATGTCCAATATGAACACAAAGCAGTCTTGATTCACTTTGGCTTAATTCTTTTGAAATTTGACTCAGAAACAAAATTGGCTACAGTTACAAGTGCATTCAGATAGATAGATAGATAGATAGTACTTTATTGATTCCTTCAGGAAAGTTCCCTGAGGAAAATTAAAAACAATGTGTTCATAACATTTTAACAGGCTTTAAGTGACTTTTTAAATATGTTTTTTTTAAATGGCTCCTATAAAATCAAATAGAAATAAAACTAGATCAGGTGTTAACTTTTGTGGCTGCTCTAAGTGTGGTTGGGCTTTTGATATACTTTTCAAATGGGCACAAAATAAACCCCTAAAGTAAAATAAAAAATTCCTATTTGTGTGCACAGACATTGTGATTTCATGTGAAACACAATCCGGTCGTAGTTCTAAACCACTTCAGGTCTAGCTGGAATACAGTGTTTACAGTAGCAATTAACACCACTTCTGATGTTCAATATGAACGCAAAATAGTCTGGATTCACTTTGCCTTAATTGTTTTGAACTTTGACCCAGAACATCATTGGCTCCAGTTTCAAGTGAATTCACCATGTAAACAAATATAAACAGTTAAATGGGCACAAAATGACCAAAACATAGAAAACCATCTTTTTTGTGCATTCACATTGGGATTCATGTGAAACAGAGTTCAGTTCTTTTTCTGATCCACTTGAGTTCTAGTTGGAATACAGTGTGTACCGTAGTGAATCAAACCACTTCTGATATCCAATATGAACACAAAGCAGTCTGGATTCACTCTGCCGTAATTGTTTTGAACTCTAACCCTGGAACAGAAATGACTCCAGTTTTAAGTGAATTCACAATATGAGCAAATATAAACAGGCTTTAAGTGTGTTTTGGCTTCGAGTTACTTTTCAAATGAGGCTCATTTCTTCTTTTGTTGTGAATTTGCATTCTGATTTCATGTGAAACCGTACCCAGTTTTTTTTTTTTTTGATCCACTTGAGGTTTGTGTTCACATTGCGCATCAACAAGCTCATTACCTAAAGGGGATTTCATGACAAAGTCCTCGCATGTGCAAAAAAACCTGCTGACTAATCAAATTGGATTGATTTGGGGGTGTAAAATGTGGGGCGACAACACCACAGCCGTTCTGAATTCAGTTCATGGCTGAATGAAAACAGGCTCAAGCAAGGTGATCAAAAGTGGTTTCCATGGTGGTCGTGGTCGCTAACCTTTAGTCAAGCTCAAACGGCACTCGCCGAAAACGGAAAGGACTTGCCTGCAGGCTCAGACTGGAAGCGGCGTCAGATGCTGAGAAGATAGCTGCGTTGCAACGGGCTTTCTGGTCCCGCCTGGTCAGACCTGATGCACCAGTTTGTCCTGTCGGGACGCTGGCGCGACCTGTCGTGGAGGTCAAGGGAGGCTTTCTTCCACCTACTCCTTCCTGAATAGTAAACATGCAGGCTGTGCCACTCCAGCTTTTCCGTCTGTGGTTTCGCAACGGCCCACAAAAGGAAGACCCAAATTTAGAATAATCCCTGATAGTGGCATCCACACTGCTTGGTGGCATTGTGGCTTAGAAACCACATTCTTGGCATTAATGCTACACACCAGCAATACTTATGTAAATCCGTTCTGTCGTTAGCTGTTGACCGCATAACGTCAGCCTTTTAAAGTGTACACAAGTCAAACTGGTTTGTCAGCGCGTCTTTAAGTGTGTGTGTGTGTGTGTGTGTGTGTGTGCGCGCTGCAGCTCAGCAATGAACAGCAAGGATTTTCCTTCCTCAGCCTTCCCCTTTTTCACCCCAGGCGACTCCAAGTGGTCAAACCGTAGTACTGCAGCATGAGTCAAAGCGGCTTCCCCCAGCAACACACACACACACCATCTGTGTCTCTTGCATGTTTGTGTAGATATATAGTTGACTTCTTCATTTTTTAACATTTATTTGTTTTTGTTTTTCTAAATACACAATCAACACATGTCAAATGTTGTTTTTTTTCCGCCCACAAAAGAAAATAAAAAAAATCCTGCACCAGTCGAATAAGTACAGGCTAATATTGACATGAAGCCACTGCTGAATGTCCCCAACACGGTGCAGCAATACACAAAAGCTGACAAAAAGCTCAACAATAGCTGGGTTACAATCGTGTGACCCAGAGTCTCATTCGTGTGCTTTCGGGTTTCAGGTGATGGTCTAGGACAGGGGTCGGCAACCCAAAATGTTGAACGAGTCACATTGGACTAAAAATACAAAAAAATCCTTCTGGAGCTGCAAAAAATTAAAAGCCTAGTCATACAAACCCTGTTTCCATATGAGTTGGGAAATTGTGTTAGATGTAAATATAAACGCAATACAATGATTTGCAAATCATTTTCAACCCATATTCAATTGAATGCACTACAAAGACAAGATATTTGATGTTCAAACTCATAAACTTTATTTTTTATTTTTTGCAAATAATAATTAACTTAGAATTTCATGGCTGCAACACTTGCCAAAGTAGTTGGGAAAGTGCATGATCACCACTGTGTTACACCACATTTTCTTTCAACAACACTCAATAAATGTTTGGGAACTGAGGAAACTATTTGTTAAAACTTTGAAAGTAGAATCTTTACCGTTCTTGCTTGATGTACAGCAATTCTTATTTTACGCTTCATAATGCGCCACACATTTTCGATGGGAGACATGTCTGGACTGCAGGCGGGCCAGGAAAGTACCCGCACTCTTTTACTACAAAGCCACGCTGTTGTAACACGTGGCTTGGCATTGTTTTGCTGAATTAAGCAGGGTCATCCATGATAACGTTGCTTGAATGACAACATATGTTGCTCCAAAACCTGTATGGACCATTCAGCATTAATGGTGCCTTCACAGATGTGTAAGTTACCCATGCCTTGTGCACTAATACACCCCCATACCATCACAGATGCTTGCTTTTGAACTTTGTGCCTATAACAATCGGGATGGTTATTTTCCTTTGTTCTGGAGGTCACCACGTCCACAGTTTCCAAAAATAATTTGAAATGTGGACTCGTCCGACCACAGAATACTTTTCCACTTTGCATCAGTCCATCTTAGTTGAGCTCGGGCCTAGAGAAGCCGGCGGCATTCCTTTGTCTTGTTGATAAATGGCTTTGGCTTTGCATAGTAGAGTTTTAACTTGCACTTACAGATGTAGCGACCAACTATAGTTACTGACAGTGGTTTTATGAAGTGTTCCTGAGCCCATGTGGTGATATCGTTTACACACTGATGTCGTTTTTTTAATGCAGTACCGGCTGAGGGATCAAAGGTCCGTAGTATCATCACGTGCAGTGATTTCTCCAGATTCTCTGAACCTTTTGATGATTTTACGGACCGTAGATGGTAAAATCCCTAAATTCCTTGCAATAGCTCGTTGAGAAATGTTGTTCTAAAACTGTTCGAAAATTTGCTTACAAATTGGTGACCCTCACCCCATCCTTGTTTGTGATTGACTTAGCATTTCATGGAAGCTGTTTTTATACCCAATCATGGCACCCACCTGTTCCCAATTAGCCTGCACACCGGTGGGATGTTCCAAATAAGTGTTTGATGAGCATTCCTCAACTTTATCAGTATTTAATTCCACCTTTCCCAACTTCTTTGTCATGTGTTGCTAGCATAAAATTTTAAAGTTAATGATTATTTGCAAAAAAAAAAATGTTTATCAGTTTGAACATCAAATATGTTGTCTTTGTAGCATATTCAACTGAATATGGGTTGAAAATGATTTGCAAATCATTGTATTCCGTTTATATTTACATCTAACACAATTTCCCAACTCATATGGAAACAGGGTTTGTACTCGAAACGAGTATGACTAGCCTCCTGGTAGGAGGTACCCCTTTTATAGAGGATGCCTGTGCGTGACTTTGTTTAACGTGGGCAGACTGTTAAGGGGTTAACCCCCTAGTGCCCCAAGACCCCCATAGAGGAGCTTCCACTGCCGGATGCACTTTAACATCATGCCCAGGACACATGTGAGTTATAATGAAGACAACACATGATGTCTATAGTAGCTCTATTAGCCTACTATTAAAATGACTGTTTCGCAAATCTTTGTTGACAGAACTGTTGAAATTTAATATTTCTTCTACACATTTTTGTAACAATGGGAAACAGTAAAACAGAGGCTTCTCAGAGGGGGATATAACTCCTGGAAATGACTGGCTTAGAATGGCCAAATGTATAGATGTGTGTGTCCAAGTTAAAGGAAATGGTAGGCTGTCTACTTCTAATGGATTTATTACAATCTTTGGCAAGCTGGGTAACGTTAGCTGTGGTCTGGAACAACTTGGCACGGACATAAGTAAAGGAAATTGAATGAGCTGGGCTTGGGATCTTTCTGTGCGGAGTTTGCGTGTTCTCCCCGTGACTACGTGGGTTCTCTTCGTATACTCTGACTTCCTCCCACCTCCAAAGCCATGCATCTGGGGATAGGTTGATTGGCAACACTAAATTGGCCCTAGAGTGTGAATGTGAGTGTGAATGTTGTCTGTCTATCTGTGTCGGCCCTGCGATGAGGTGGCGACTTGTCCAGATTGTACCCCGCCTTCTGTCTGAATGCAGCTGAGATAGGCTCCAGCAACCCCGAAAGGGACAAGCAGTAGACAATGGATGGAAATATACCTACCAACGAGGCATAATGATGCAATATGTACATACAGCTAGCCTAACTAGCATGTTAGCATTGATTAGCTTGCAGTCAGGGTCCCCGACCCCCTGTCTAGAGCCTCATTAGGCTACTGTTGATTTACCCGAATCGGTGCAGATTTGGCGGTATTTTGAATGGTTTAGAGCAGGGGTGCCCACACTTTTTCTGCAGGCGAGCTACTTTTCAATTGACCAACTCGAGGGGATCTACCTCATTTATATATATCATTTATATTAATTTATTTATGAAAGAGACATTTTTGTAAACAAGTTAAATGTGTTTAATGATAATACAAGCATGTGTAACACATATAGATGTCTTTCTTTCACGAAGACAAGAATATAAGTTGGTGTATTACCTGATTCTGATGACTTGCATTGATTGGAATCAGACAGTAATGATGATAACGCCCACATTTTCAAATGGAGGAGAAAAAAAGTTGTCCTTTCTGTACAATACCACATGAAAGTGGTTGGTTTTTGGCATCTAATTCATCCAGCTTCCATACACTTCACAAGAAAAACATTGGCGGCAAATTCCGTAGCTTGCTTGATTGACATTCACGGCACCCGAGGGTCTTGTGAGATGACGCTGGCTGCTGCCAGTTCATTATTATGAAAAATGACCGAGAGGAAGGCGAGAAACACTTTTTATTTCAACAGACTCTCGCGCCGTACCTTCCGTCAAAACTCTAAAGGCCGACTGCACATTTCCTATCTTCACAATAAAAGCCCTGCTTCATGCTGCCTGCGCTAACAAAATAAGAATCTCGGAAAGCTGGCGTGCACATCACTTGTGCACGCCGGCTTTCTGAGGGATCGCTTGTGCACGCCGGTTTTCCGAGACTCTGTATTTAGTTAGCGCAAGCAGCATGAAGCAGGGCTTTTATTGTGAAGATAGGAAATGTGCAGTCGGCCTTTAGAGTTTTGACGGAAGGTACGGCGCGAGAGTCTGTTGAAATAAAAAGTGTTTCTCGCCTTCCTCTCGGTCATTTTTAATAATAATGATCTTTCAGCAGCCAGCATCATCTCACAAGACCCTCCGGTACCGTGAATGTCATTTAAGTGACGTCTTGGTGAAGATTGATGATCACTAATTTTTAGGTCTATTTTTTTTAAAAGCCTGGCTGGAGATCGACTGACACGCCCCCCGCGGTTGACTGGTAGCTCGCGATCGACGTAATGGGCACCCCTGGTTTAGAGGCAAATAAAAAAGCGATCATGAACAAAAATATTTAAAATAGGATGTAGAGGATTTATACACGCTTAAGAAAAATATATTTTTGAAAGATTTAAACCTTTTATCATCAGCAAGACGTTACTGCCCGCTGCGACCTCATTTCATTTGTCACTCACAAGGATTCAGAGAAGAAAACATGTCTGTACATCTGAGGGGTCCACAAATTTAAACATTAATCCGTAAAAAAAAAAAGTTGGACTTATTCGTGCATCGCTAAGTAACATATTTGGTTGACATAACAAGTTTGGTGCTGCTGTGATTGTGACACTATTGAGAAAAAGGATAAGTTTGTTTGCAGTGGATTTCCTGCTACCAATATTAGTATTGTCTACAATTGAGGTCTGCAGTTGTTTTTATGGTTCATATTTTGTCATTATTGTTTATGGTTCATATTTTGTCATTATTTGGCTTTCGATGTCCCTGTTGTTCCGCAATGTTTGCTAGCGATATTAAGATTCAGTACATACTGTTGAGTCTATCACAGATGTATTCATCTAGTTTATGAATACTATTAAGGATATTTTCTTCATGCTAACAAATATCACTAAAGGCATTACAATGTGATCATCCGTGTGGAATGAAGCACTTGGTTTTCCTTTCCTTTTAGTTGCGGTTATTAAAATCGAGTTAAAAAAAATACAGAGGGTTGGACCAACAGTTAAAATATTTATTAATAGGACTTAACATGACGCTAGTTTATTTGCACAAGCAGGTCTTTGTAGTTATATTTAGCCACAGCCACCACAAACACAAATTAATGCGACCTCTTGTCCTTTTTTTACGATTATTTCTGCTCTTAAACACTACTAATATAGTAGAGCAGTGGTCCCCAACCACCCGGCTCAGAAGAATTTTTTATTCATTTTTATTTAAAAAATAAAAATAAAAAAATGTCTTTATTAAATCAACATTAAAAACACAATATACACTTACAATCAGTGCACCAACCACAAAAACCTCCCTTTTTTATGACAAAAACGTCCCTTTTTAATGACAAGAAAAAAAAAAAAGGTCACCCGCCCTCCCAACCCCCCGGGCCGCGGGACAAATTATTAAGAGTTGACCGGTCCGCGGATACAAAAAGGTTGGGGACCACTGTAGTAGAGAATAAACTCCATTGCATCACAGAATGTTTTTGAAACAGATCAAATGTTCAAACAAACATTTTACAAAGTGATAACTGTAGACACAAGCATGATGAAAGTCATATTTCTAAGAGCCATTTTCTTCAAGGCACTTTTGTTTATTTTCCTGACCTTTTATGAACCACTTTTTTCGGGATTCTATGAAAGCTCTTTCCTATCTCTCTATTTGAATGACTGAAACACCCAAGAACAGACCAGCGATACGACATTTTCTGCTCAAACTCTACACACACTCTCACTTGTTTTAATGCTGAACTCAAGTTGCTTAACCATCGTGCGAATCAAGCCACCAGGAAGAAAAACAAATGTGATGTCATATGCAACACAGCTATAATCTACATTTCAATTACTTTTCAATCGGGGTTAAATTTGACATCAGTTTTTTACATATTTTAGAAAACCACCCCGTATTTCCAGAAACTTCACAGAACAACCTTTTAATGTCAGCCTAACCTTCTTCAGTTTGACAAAATAAAGAACATCTTAAAGGAAGCACTGTTGCATTCCAATTAAGCACACTAAGTCTTCGAGCCACCAAAGTAGCGAATTCTGTAAGATTATTTTCGGATTTACTCAGAGAAAATTACAAAAGGACTACCCCAAAAATTTTATTATAAATAAGTGTAATTGATCCTTTTTTAAAGTTTGAAGCGGCGTCAGAAACTTATCTAAAACTGTCAGTCGGTGAATCTGGAAAGCGAGGGAAAGTATCACAAACAAAACTAAAACAACAAAAAAAGTGTTGATTATGGAATAAAATTAACTCAAAGTTGCCGGAAAGAAGCAAAAGTGTTGTCAATGTGTAACTCTTTAATGCTGTTGATCCCCAGACTTGACCCTCGACAAGACAGGGAGGGAAAGCAAGGTTAGCAGTGATGGGTGCAAGACTAGAAATAGTCTGTCAACCAAAATAGCACTTAAACTGAACCCAATTTCTGAATGAGGTCTTTATTATTGGATTTTTCGTCATCTTGGAAGTTGAAGAGTGAATAAGAGAGTGAACCACAGCCCTAAGAAATACCGGTTTAGTTGAGTTAGCCTCCATAACCAGGCTGTAACAGAGGAGGATCAAATGTTTCATATTACAGGCAATATTTAAAAATTATAATGTTGGTGGCCCAGCAATAAAATCTAAAGTTTGGTAGTGCTAATCCTCCTGACGATTTGGGTACCTGCAAATATTGTTTTGTAACCATGTGAGTCTTTTTACTCCAAATAGAATATATCTAATTTGCGAAAAAGGAATGCGGGAGAAAAAATTGGTATACACTGGAACAAGTAGGAATATCGCGGAAGTCCATTGATTTGAACAGAGTTGAATAAAATGTAGTTGACTTATTATTCTAATAGTAATTCAAATAGTATGACTTGTTTTTAGCGTCAAACATGTTTTATAAAAGCCCAGCATCTCTTTTTGGTGTTGTAAAGGGGAACTGCAATTTTTTGCAATTTTGCCTATAATTTACAATCCTAATGTGAGACAAGAACACGTGTTTTGCTTTTTTTATGCATTCTAAATTGTAAAGAAACGTTACCAGAAGTCAGCTAACGATGGAGGTGTTGGAATTCGCTCTATTTTGCCTATAAAGCTCTCTAAAAAACATCCATCAGGGATTTATAGTACATGCTGTAAGTACATATGTAATGTAGTAACAGTCATAATAACATGTAATGTTTACGTATTTTTGTTCATTTCAAGCTTAAGGTAGCGTATTAATTTCACAAATGCATCATAACCTTTGCTATTTCATTCAAAAGCAACACTACTAATCATGGCAAACCTTGTTAGTGACAACAAAAACTACTTTTGGAACAAAATATAATCCAGAACCTTATATTTTTGAGCCTGAAATAAGAAGGATGTGCTATAAATTTTAAAGTGTGATAAACAGATCCAGCAAGTAGCACTATTGCTAAGTGCTAAACAAGAAATGCAAACTACGACCATAATAATACAATCGCTTACTGTACAATGTCTGCTCTCACTGGGATGCCGACTGATAGGATGTTTGTATCTTCTCGTTTTGATGAACAACTAATCATTATAAACACACAGGTAAAAAATGGTGGGTGTTAAGTTGGATGTCAAAGTTTACCAACTTCTTGGTCTATGTCCACAACCTTCTCTATCCAGGTGAGAGGCACGGTTTGTAATCTAGAATCAACTTTCACCCACAGCAGCAGCTAAACATAAGCTAGTTAGCGCTCTGTGATCACGGCGCCGATAAAAGTAGTTCCTCAGTGTTGGCGCTTCTACTAACAATATCACTACTACTGGGTGAATATTCAGGTCAGGACATGTAAACGGAGTATTGTGGGAAGTTTACATCAGAGGGTTTTATGGGCGCAATAGATGACTCTGATTAACTGCATTGTTAGCCACCTCACACTTGCTGGAATTTACAGCTTAAAATGCCTAAAACAGTTAGAAATGCGTTCATGTTTTACATCAGGATTGTGAATAATAAGCGAAACTCCAAAAAAGTGCAGTTCCCCTTTTAATGTCTATCATAGTAAATAAAGCCAAATTGAGATTTAGGGGAGGGTGGGGGGTTAACCAAACCCCTCCCACTGCTAAATTGGGACTCTATTGAGAAAACAGCAGCGTTACATAAGACAGATGGCGCCATTCATCACTTACAGAACACCCGAGTAAATATTAAGTCTCTTGTTTGTCATTAGATGTTCTGCTTGTGATTCATTTATATTCTTGCATCAGACACACGCATTCATTCACATCCTTGAATGAATGAATGAATGAATGCACATATCAATGTTTCCATCCTTCTCAATGTGCTTTGTGCATAAGCGTGTGTGTGTGTGTGTGCGCGCGTTCATGTGGGGAACACGCTCAGTGACATGTGCCAGCGCCGGGAATGCTGGGTAAAAGGAAAAAAATAAACTGCTGTCTTCCCTCACACCACACATACACACACAAACACGCACTATTGTGCTGTCTTCTTCATTGTCCTGGATTTACTATTAAAGTTGTTTTTATTTTTTAAAGACATAGTCCTCCAGCAGGGATGCCCAAAGTTATGGTTTTGGAATGGGTTTATTTGGAACATGCATACAGTTACAATATGGCGCAGCACATATTTCCAATTCCTCATTACATGTCTGAAAAGGAGTAGGAAGAAGCAGATCTTATGTAATCCAAACCCTTTTCTAATTTTTCATAGCAATTATGAACACATTTGTTCACTTCCTGTACTCAATATTCAACACAAACAATGAAATAAATACAATTAATTACAATAAATAAAGATCAGATTCCGGTCTACTCCCTGAATGGTCCTGAATCTGATGCCAAAAGATCAGATTGAAATCACTTTGGAGCGTTTAGACTGGCTAAAAAAATCTGATCTGTTTCAGTTGAGGGCAAAAAAAAACGTGCAGTGTAAACGGGGCCTAATATATGGTAACACTTGTAGAGAATATGGAGTGTTCTTTGGCCTAGAACATACTTTATCTAGCTTTATTCATTATTGATGTATTTCGTGCCACCTTATGTTTATTTTTATATACGATTTCCACTTCATTTTTTCATTTATTATTTCACCTTGGAAATGTGATTTATTTTACCCTTTAAATGGCTACGTTGTCCACTTGTATTTTAAAGATAAAATTGGAACAACAGTTGATCTTATATCACCATTAGTGTTTTTACAGCATACACTATGTATCAAAGGTACCCAAACTACGGCCTGCGGGCCCACCAGCATCCAAAAGCCGCCCCCCGTGAAGTCCCAAGTAAAAAAAAAAATAAAATAAAATAAAATAAAAATATATATATATATATTTTTTTTTTTCCAGACTGCATTCAATGGTGCCATCTCTCTTATGTAACGCTGCTGTTTTATCAATAGTCCCAATTTTTTTACATATAAAATGTAGAAATGTTTAATTTTTTTAATTGATGAAAAAATAATAAATAAATAAATATATATTTGTTTGTTTTGTTTTATTTATTTATTTAGTTAAATTAATTTTTTTTACATTTTAAATGTATTATTATTTCTTTAAATCTGTCCTTTCCAATTCATTTTCTACCGCTCTTTACTGTCAGTCTAAAGCAGTGGTTCTCAAATGGGGGTACGTGTACCCCTGGGGGTACTAGAAGGTATGCCAAGGGGTACGTGAGAGTTTTTTTTAAATATTCTAAAAATAGCAACAATTTAAAAAATCCTTTATAAATATATTTATTGAATAATACTTCAACAAAATATGAATGTAAGTTCATAAACTGTGAAAAGAAATGCAACAATGCAATATTCAGCGTTGACAGCTAGATTTTTTTGTAGACATGTTCCATAAATATTGATGTTAAATATTAATTTTTTTGTGAAGAAATTTTAGAATTAAGTTTATGAATCCAGATGGATCTCTATTACAATCCCCAAAGAGGGCACTTTAAGTTGATGATTACTTCTATGTATAGAAATCTATATTTATAATTGAATCACTTGTTTATTTTTCAACAAGTTTTTAGTTATTTGTATATATTTTTTTCCAAATAGTTCAAGAAAGACCACTACAAATGAGCAATTATTTTGCACTGTTATACAATTTAATAAATCAGAAACTGATGACATAGTGCTGTATTTTACTTCTCTATCTCTTTTTTTCATCAAAAATGCTTTGCTCTTATTAGGGGGTACTTGAATTAAACAAATGTTCACAGGGGGTACATCACTGAAAAAAGGTTGAGAACCACTGTTCTAAAGATGCATTTTCCCATCGATAACGTGACATCATCACGCTCAGAATATGTATGTATATATCTAATATACACACATCCCGGCCCCCGGCCAAATTTTTTAAAATGATAAATGATAAATGATAAATGGGTTGTACTTGTATAGCGCTTTTCTACCTTCAAGGTACTCAAAGCGCTTTGACACTACTTCCACATTTACCCATTCACACACACATTCACACACTGATGGAGGGAGTTGCCATGCAAGGCGCCAACCAGCACCCATCAGGAGCAAGGGTGAAGTGTCTTGCTCAGGACACAACAGACAAACCTAATGCGGCCCCTGGGTCAAAAAGTTTGTGGACGCCTGCTGTATATAATTTCTATAGATATCATATGCCTATAACATTATTTTAAACTGGCGGCCTGAGGGCCAAATCCGGCCCGCAAATGACATCACACTGGCCCCCAAGTTCAATTCAAAACTTGGGAGACAAATATTTTTGCAGCAAATTCCTAAAAAACACTTTGGTGCTCCTGGAACTTGGGTCAATGTAAAGTGGTATTTTAACCTTTCATTAAACTCTGTTGTCCAAACTTGTTATTTACATAACTGAGGTGTTCATCAAGGCTCCCCTTTTAGGTCCTCTCTTTTCTGGGAATTGCACCTTTTTTTGTGATGTGATTTATACAACTAAAGTCTATTTCAAATGCGCATGTAATCATTTGTTCTTTCTTTAATGATAGTAGCAGTGTTCCCCAAGGTTCCATTTTAAGTCCTTTCTTTTTTTCAGGTGTGCTTTTTCAACTGGTGTTCTGAAAAATTAAGTAAAGAAAACAAAAAACTTCCTAAAAACCATGGAGTGCTGTCATAGAAACGACCTTTGACTATTTTTTTTTGCAGAAGGTCTTTAAAAATAGCATTTGCACATAAGGGGTGTCGGGTAATAAAGGATTATTTGGGATCCTTATTCTCTTGCGATTCTGAATCGATTCAGAAATTTCAAGAATTGAAAACCCGGAGGTGTTGGTGACTGGCATCAAAAGGCAATGATGTTGCTTACTTTTTGTCGATGGCTGATCGATCGGCGCATTTTTCAGTGCAATGGTTTTATTTGCCTCTTAGCTTTTGGTATTCCAGAAAATTTTAGCTCTCGTTTGGGTTTGGCCAACTTTTCAGCAGCGTGTTTGACTGATGAGAATGAGGTTGCATGTCTAAGTTGACATCATGCTAATTATCTCCTGGCATGACTTATGATAATTAGATCACCGCTTGTGCAAAGCTCCATAATGAGTTGGACGGAATGTACACGTGTCACTCCTGCTTCACAGTGAAAGTGAACCATGACATCGGCCAATGTTAGTACATGGAAATGTCCTTTTTGTAAAAATACAAATGAATCCAGAATTTCTATAGTTAATGTTGCTAGACGATTTCATAAAGATTGTCTGAAAAATGCTCCAACAAATATGAGGGCAGTATTAGTGAAATATATCCTAAAGGATTTTACAAAAGTTGAGCTGAGGGAAATAAGTACAAGATATATTACATACCCAATTCTTCCTAAAATTAAAGCACTGCAATTTAAAATTATTAATAGAATACACCTTTTCAAGAGATTTTTTGAAATTTAAATTTAACATGGAGGTTGACGGCTTTTATATCTGTGGAGCTGTAGAGGATGTCAATCATCTGTCTGTGGAATGTGGTATTGTACATTTTGTTTTGGGAGGAGATCAGAAATTGGCTGAGAGACAAGGGTGTGGAGATATCTCCATTTACCATAGAGTAGTTAAAGTTTGGCGTATTTATAAATGATGGTAACATAGAAATGATTGTCAACATTATTATACTGCAAGCAACATTTTTTTTACATAAATGTCGATTTCTGAATGTAAAAACTACATGTTCTAATTGGGTTAATGGTTTCAAATTATCAATTAAATCTTGAAAATTGGTTAAATACAAAAGCCCTTTATTGAAAAAATTCAAAGTTATTTAAATTAGCCCCTTTTTTGTCTTTGAATTTTGTATTTTATCAAAATATTCTTAATACTCTATTTGTATTTGCTTTTATTTTCTTTCCTTGGCATTTTTTGTAAAAGTCATCCAGCCATCCATCCATTTTCTACCGCTTATTCCCTTTTGGGGTCGCGGGGGGAGTCATAATTTGCTAAAAAATTAAATCTGCGCGATTTTACCTTTTTAAATGTATGTAATCCGATATTTATTTATTTTTTATTATTTTTTCGCAGGTGGCAGAGGGGTTAGTGTGTCTGCCTCACAATACGAAGGTCCTGAGTAGTCCTGGGTTCAATCCCAGGCTCGGGATCTTTCTGGGTGGAGTTTGCATGTTCTCCCCGTGAATGCGTGGGTTCCCTCCGAGTTCTCCGGCTTCCTCCCACCTCCAAAGACATGCACCTGGGGATAGGTTGATTGGCGACACTAAATTGGCCCTAGTGTGTGAATGGGAGTGTGAATGTTGTATGTCTATCTGTGTTGGCCCTGTGATGAGGTGGCGACTTGTCCAGGGTGTACCCCTCCTTTCGCCCGATTGTAGCTGAGATAGGCACCCTAGATAGGATGGATGGATTTTTTTTTGCAGGTATCTTATCAGGACACTCCTACTTTGAATGTGATTGTGATTGTAACGTCCTGTCTCTAGTATTTACTTCTCACTTTCCCTTTGTTTAAGATCATTCACGTGTATATTTCGTCTTGTATTGACTATTGCAATTCTCTTTTCACTCTTCAAAAAGTCAACGCTAAAGAGACTTCAGGCGGCACAAAATGCATCTGCCAGATTTTGACCGGTGCACCGAAAACAGCCCCTATCACCCCCATTTTAGCCAGCCTTCATTGGCTTCCAGTTAAATTCAGGTTTGAGTTTAACATTTTAGTCCTGACATCCGGTGCATTGCATCGTGGGGCCATTCAGTACATCGCTGACTTGCTGTGCTCCTACACTTCAGGGCGCAGAACCAGGGTCTTCTAAAGATCCCCAAAACTCGTTTTAAAACCCGTGGAGACCTGGCATTCCAGGTTATAGCTCCCAGACTCTGGGACAATTCACACCAGTCCCTCCGCTGTGTTGGAACATTTGAAAACTTCTCTTTTTAGTAAAGCTTTTTAGTTAATGCAACTTTTAACAAACAATTTTAATCCACTTCGTATCCGTTTTATGATGTTGCCCCTGTTGTTTTAATTGAATTGTTGTTTTACTTTGCCTATGTTTTGTACAGCTTATTGTGATTTTATCTGTGGAAAGCGCTTTATAAATAAAATTTACTTACTTACTTTAGTCGCGGAAAAAAAAAAGCCAAAGGAAAATGGGCTAACGTGTTAACCCTTTGTCGCTCACTGAGCTGAGTCGGCTTGTGACTTCGTATAAGTTGTGTATGGCCTCGAATTGGAGGCAGATTTTTCAGATAATATTTTGCATGCCTTTTGTAATCGTGAGTTTCACTTCAGTGGTCCGGTATAAGCATCACGGAGACTCCGTTTACTGCTGGAAGTATCAGTCTCAAATTAGAATGCTATAAAAATGCAATGTCTATACTTGGTTCCTGAGTGTACTTATTTTGACAGTCTTAGTGCCGTACCAAATCTCATAAGGGGCTCGTATAGTGATTTCTTTCTACATTTAAAACACTTCCTTGTGGTCTACATAACATGTAATGATGGTTCTTTCGTCAAAATGTTGCATATATTATGTTTTGCAGACAGTCTTCAAGCTGCTTTCTGACCGTCTCTTCAGGATGCGCTGTCTTGTGGGCGGTCTTATTTACGTGGCATCACTTCGACAGCGTCTTCTCCCCGTCATCTTTGTCGTTTTTAGCGCTTCAATATGGAGTCTACTGATGGATATAAGTTACAGCTATATGCTATTTTGTATTAGAAATGGCAACAGCAAGGGGTTTTAGCGTGCATGTGCTTGCACAGACCAGTCTGCCCCACAACAGAAGGATAGTGAAAAAGAACGAACTCATTGACCACGTTGGAGTACAACTAGATAAAAATGTTAGACTCGGGCAAAGCTCTTTGGGTAAACCTTTACCATATATGGAGATATCAGCTGATATATTTTAGGTCAAATACGTCTCTTCAGTCTCAAATTTCAAACATATAGTTTAGAGCAAGTTTGGATAAAGGCAAGATTGTTTTATAAATATGTCCGCCATTTAAATTTTTTCAAATGTTTATAATAATAATTATATTTATATCATTATAGTTTTATAATTATATATTATGATTTATTTTGTACATTTGATTCAATGTTTATAGAATATGAATATTATTACTAATCCATCCATCCATTTCCTACCGCTTATTCCCTTTGGGGTCGCGGGGGCCAAAGACATGCACCTGGGGATAGGTTGATTGGTAACACTAAATTCGCCCTGTTGTGTGAGTGTGAATGTTGTCTGTCTCTGTGTTGGCCCTGTGATGATGTGGCGACTGGTCCAGGGTGTACCCCACCTTCCACCCGAATGCAGCTGAGATAGGCTCCAGCGACCCCCCGCAACCCTGAACGGGACAAGCGGTAGGGAATGGATGGATTGATAATTATTTATCAAAGCGCCACCATTACATGTTATGTAGACCACAAGGTCTACATAACACATAATGTTGAAAAAAAAAAAAAAAATTCCACTGTAATGGCAAAGGCTACTTCCTGGCTGCAGCAACACACCGATGACAAAAAAAAAGGAATGCATACAGTACTTGCAAATGAGACTAAAAACAGAACCAAGATGTAATAACCGGACACCGCAGTTATCAACTCCCTGTTGAATGTTGAAAAGACTCTAAACAAAGTAACGTTCATTGGTACCAGAAATTGGTACCGTGTCGGTTGTAATTTGAGAAGGGCTTATCTCTCTGCAACAATCAACCAATTTCAATAAATCAATCAATGTTTATTCATATAGCCCTGAAACGCAAGTGCCTCAAAGGGCTGCACAAACCACAACGACATCCTCGGTAGGGGCCACATAAGGGCAAGGAAAAACTCACCCCAGTAGGACGTCGACCATGATGACTATGAGAAACTTTGGAGAGGACCACATATGTGGGCAACCCCTCACCCCCTAGGGCAGTGGTTCTCAAATGGGGGTACGTGTACCCCTGGGGGTACTTGAAGGTATGCCAAGGGGTACGTGAGAGTTTTTAAAAATAGCAACAATTCAAAAATCCTTTATAAATATAATTATTGAATAATACTTCAACAAAATAAGAATATAAGTTCATAAACTGTGAAAAGAAATGCAACAATGCAATATTCAGTGATGACAGCTACATTTTTTGTGGATATGTTTCATAAATATTTATGTTAAAGATTTCTTTTTTTGTGAAGAAATGTTTAGAATGAAATTCATGAATCCAGATGGATCTCTATTACAATCCCCAAAGAGGGCACTTTAAGTTGATGATTACTTCTATGTGTAGAAATCTTTATTTATAATTTAATCACTTTTTTTTTAAACAAGTTTTTAGTTATTTTTATATAAATTTTTCCAACTAGTTCAATAAAGACCACTACAAATGGGCAATATTTTGCACTGTTATACAATTTAATATATCAGAAACTGATGACATAGTGCTGTATTTTACTTCTTTATCACTTTTTTTCCAACCAAAAATGCTTTGCTCTGATTAGGGGGTACTTGAATTAAAAAAATGCTCACAGGGGGTACATCACTGAAAAAAGGTTGAGAACCACTGCCCTAGAGGACCGAAAGCAATGGATGTCGAGCGGATCTAACATGATATTGTGAAAGTCCAATCCATCGTGGATCCAACGTAACCGTGAGAATCAAGTCCAAAGTTGATCCAATATATAACACCCCCATTACAATTTGCGGTACTCATGTACTGACGTTAACGTGCTCCATTTGCAGAAGAATCGTCATCTTGTCCTTACGGGCAGAATTTAAATGATTGACTTTTGAACGATGCTATATTTATTTTTTGCTGCATATCCAAATATAGACACGGATCTATCTATGGAAGCTGTGAAGTACACTTTCCTCCCCCTCTATTAAGCTTTATTTTTTTGGACTTTTACATCACCCATCTGACTTTTTTTTTCTTTCCCCTCGCTATTTAAAGTGTGCCCCCCCCCATGGAAAATGGGAGGATCTGCTTGTCGGTAGGCGAGTTTGGGGTGCGACAGATTACATAAGAGTGCGTAGAAGAAGAGCGGGGCATACGAGGACCGCAGTCTCTCCTCACTGAGAATCCTAATGGAGAGGATTCGGTGTGCAGTCTCTTTAAAAGTTAAAACACGGCCAGCTTTTTATCATCGTGATATTGGGGAGGGGGGTCGTCCTATGTTTTAAACAAACAAACAAACAAAACAAAAAAATTATTGAGTTTTTTTTCCCGGTGTGCATCGGAGCTGAGGATGCTGCAGCCTGGTTGTCATAGTGATGATGGCGATGGGGGATCTTGTTGGTATTCAGGTGCTGCTGCATGCAAGGAGATTGGGGAGGGAGGGGGGGGGAGGGAGAGAAAGTGCAGGCTCGCTGCTATTTTTACTCCTCCTGCTGCTTTTTTTAGCGCGCGGCTGTAGTGAACGGGCGGAGGCGCTACTCAGCCCCGGGAGAGAGAGAGAGAGTGAGTGTGTTTGTGTGTGTGTGTGTAGGGGCGGGGTACCTCTGGTCTTACGGGATGATGCCGAATGAGAGCCACTTTATTAAGAACACCTAGGAGGCATGAAACATTCGACATGTATTTCATCGCACATCATAAATTAGATGGCGGTTCGACGACACTCACACAAATTTTACAGCCGTATATGGTTTGGCACATGATTCTAGCATGGGCGTGTTTTAAGGGAGGAAAAATAGGGTGATTAAAAAGGACTTGATGATAAAAAGTGAAGATGGTGTACATGAATGAATAAATACATATAACGGAGTACAAATGTTGGCAGGAATGCACAATTTGTAAATAAATGCTGATTAAATTTATGAAGGGAATGCATCATTCTGGTGTTGGATTGTGCGGGTGTGCCTAATGTTGTGGCTGTAGATGTGAAGGGAGATTTTCGTGCTTGGTGCACACACACAGCTAGGTTTACTAAGAGAATGGTGCTATTATATAACCGGTGGAGGGGGAGAGTCGTCATTCATAAGTACAGCAGGAGGATACGGAGATGAGCATTAAAGGGAGGAGGGTGGGCATGATCATCTTCCCTGGGGGAGGATAGCGAGAAGAAGGGTGGAGTGTCGCTGAATGCAAAGTGGAAAATCACCATTGAAAAGAAAAACATTTTCTCGTTCATCGTTAACGTGCACATGTTAAGGATAAAAACAATTTTTGACATGTTTCTGGAAAGCAGGCTTGAATTTGTACGCGGCCTGCAGCTTTAAAAATTTTTATTTTTTTTTGTTAATGGCTGGTGTCCTAATTCCCAAAATAAAATGAACTGAGGCACCCATCAGAGCATGACAAAGGGTTATATTTTAAGACTACATTAAAAAAAAACATCAGTGTTAATATTAAATGTTACTTTGTCAAATGTTCAATAAAAACATTGAGGTTTTATTAAACAGTGAACAGAGATGCGCGGTTTGCGGTCTCATCCGCGGAGTCCGCGGATAAACCGCGGGTCGGGCGGTTGACATGAGGAAAAAATAGATTTTAATTAGATTCGGGCGGGTGGCGGTTTAACCATCCGGAAATATTTGATATACATGGTTCTGGAATCGGTATCCTTTGCCGTTCAAAGAGCCATTTAAGACCCATGTCACAAAGCGAAGAAGACAATAGGAGATGTCACCAAGATAAGTATTAGGGCGTGCTATAAAGCCATTGACTTTGTCGCCTTCTACAGCATGTACGATCTGCTTGTCAGTCCAGCAACATGTTGTGTGTCAGACACACGCACACAACTGCAAGGCATACTGGGTGACACAGAGTACACTAATGGTTGTGATATAAACAATTTTAACACTCTTAGTAATATGCGCCACGCTGTGAAGCCACACCAAACAAGATTGACAAACACATTTCGGGAGAACATCCTCCCAGTAACACAACATAAACGCAACACAACAAATACCCAGAATCCTTTGTATCCATGATAATTCCTGACTATTTTATACTCCCCGCTAGCAGCAAACTAGCGGGTGGCGGGCGGTTGCGGTTCCGATAATATGTTGGTTCGGGTGGACGGCGGGTGGATGACGACTTTGATGATGCGGTTGCGGATGATATAATTGCCTATCCGCGCGTCTCTAAAAGTGAACTGACAGTAACAACTTTTTCACGTTCTCTTCTCACGCCGTGCAAAGAATCAGACAACACGATGGGGCAACCGAACTTGATAGATGATACTAGTGTTGTACCGGTACCAAAATTATTTCCATACTTTTCGGTACTTTTCTAAATAAAGTGAACCACAAAAAAAAAATTGCATTTTTGGCTTTATTTTAACTTCTGTCTACACATCGTGTCTGCTTGTAAGTACTCAGGGATTGTGCGCTGCAGAAAATGCTCGTAATACCAGCAATGACACAACGTGACAACGACGGGGGTCCAGGGGGGTGGTGGACTGGTACTTTTCAGAGGCGATTGTAGTACCAAATATGATTCATTAGTATTGCGGTACTATACCAACAACCGGTTTACCGTACAACCCGAGTACATGCTAAAATCTACAGTTGTCGTTTTTACGGTAAAATCTGGCAGCGAAATTGCCTGAATTTTACTGTAAAAATGCAGCTTCACATTTACAGTACAATTCTATCAACTGAGCTGCCAGTTTTGTACCGTGAAAAACAGTGGCACTGTTTTTTCCATTTACAGTAACGTGCTGAAAAAAACATTTTTGCGACTGACCTGTCAGTTTCTTAATGTAAAATCTACAAAACATTTTTTACATTCTACTTAAAAAAACTAAACATCAAATGCATAGGGCAATTGTGTGGTATCATTCACTGTTAGAAGTGGCCCTCTGCGGGCAAACATAACTGCCATATGGCTCTCAATTAAAACGAGTTTGACACCCGTTATAGGCAGGTACCGAATTCGGTACCAAACTGTGCGGAATGTCTTGAACGACTTTGGATCGACATTTGTGTGTTTAATAAACAAGAAGGTAAAGACTTTTTAAAGTCCATATTGGTCTAAAACACACACACACACGTACACACACACTGCATTCTGTATGTGTTGAGAAAAGTTTGAACTCCCTCAACTTAAGATAAAACACTTGGCATATTTGGCATTCATTCTTGCACATGCTCTGTCAGGCACACTGCTATGTACATGCACAACTGGCTTACAAACACACACACACTTACATACACACGCACACACCACACACGCATGCAGGTGAAAGGTGGTGGCGACTTTCAACTCAGCAGCCACAACATTAGGTACACATCCTAAATGAGCTGCAGTACATCAAGAGTGTTCAAAGTTTGACCTGAAACTTTTGAAAAAAAAATGTCATATTGTAGGAATAACATTTAAGCAACATTGTTTTAAAGAGGGAGGGATCAACAAAGCACAATGTGTAGAGAAAAAGTCATAACACATGCTATTTGTCCCCCATTACACAAAATGTTGTTTTGGAAATGTATTTTTTAGGGTTTGGTTTATAACACGAAAAGCTTTAAAATAGCTTTTTTTAGTGTGTGTACAGAGTAGGGTTGCGCCCCCTCGACGCTGTATAAACGATATAAATATTTTTTATTACTGTCGTTATGTCCTGATAATGCATGTTGATGACACACTCTAGCTGTGTCAGCAAATTTGACCGCAACAAGCCAATTAATGCAGTGTAGCATTTTCTCTAGCAGCCAACTTCCCTCTACGGTGCAAAGCCGCTTCCTGGTCAGCAATCTTGTCTCCATAAACTTTCTCCCAATTATCATTATCACTGGAGGATGAGCTAAACCTGCTATGCTACACACCTTAGGAGGATATGCTAAGCGCACACACCTTAATTGTTTCCAAATGGTTTCTATAACATGGCAGTAAAATGGCTGATCAAACAAAACAGAAGCTGCGAAAGCTAGCTCTCAAATCAGCGAAACAGACCCAATAACTCCACGGTGACGTTATGGTGAATTTACTGAAGAATTTGTGAAACTGAAACAATACAAAATGAATGCCTTTTTAATAATACTAACACAGACACTTGTAGACCTGTTAGCATATTAGCTAATGTTGACAACGCTAGCGTCATTACATTATGATAGGATGTACAAATATGCGTGAAAATATTCCTACAGACATCACAAAAGTAAGAACTGTTTTAGTTGCATTGTAAAAGTTACAAATGTTGCTTGGAGTGTTGAACGAATAATCTTTTCGAGCAGAAACGCTATAAACGGTTTTACCTTCGGTTCAAGGCATTAAAACAGGAAGTACATTTTCAAACAGCAGTGCTACAGATTATAAAACCATGATGAAATGGATTAGTTAACGTTAATTGATAATCAACTTATTTATTGTAAATAAAGTAATACAGACAGTTCTAAAATGTGTCTGACTGCAGCGAGCCACCTCACTGAGAGATCCAACCAGCTCCTTTATTTTACGGCACTTATGGTCCAGTTTTATACACATTTTCATTACCTTAACACATGTGGGAATTATTTTAACAGTTTCTTGTTCCAAATGAATAGTTTTTTTAAAGTTTCAATTGATAAACGCTTATTCAGTGAAACGAAAGGAAATGTAAGACTGAATCACTACAAATAAATTAAAGACTCATCAATCGTTTTTTAATCGAATTGTAGCTGCTGAATTGTATTCAAATCGTGAGGTACCTAAAGATTCCCACTTATTCCGTGTGTCTGTTTGGGTTTAATGAAAAGTATTGAACACAAGACAATATGGCCGTCGGGGAAAAAAATCCATAAATTACCCGCACTGTTTTATAAGCCGCAGGGTTCAAAGTGTAGGCTTTAGCCCGGAGTTTACGCTATCATGGATTTCCAGTCATGTCGCCCACACTTCATTGAGCAGCTTCCTCCTGTCTTCTCTCTCTCTCTTTTTTTTTTTTTTTTTTAACGCGCTATTGCTTTCCTTGCACTGCGTCACGCTCGACCCAAAATCTGGACAACACGGCAAAGCGGGGACAAAAAGTTGTTGCAAAAATTCAAACTCGACCTTTGTCTTCCACTGTACCCAATGAAGTGCTCGTTGTCCTCGGCGGCCATGTTGGACCTCACCTGTGTGCCATCCTCGCCCATTGAGGCTTTCCTGTGCGGGGATGCTTTCAGTCTTAACACCATGGGGAGGTCTAAAAAAATAAGTGTCCACCTTTTTTATTTTTATTTTTACTTTTTGACTTTGCGCTCCCTTCCTTGTTTCTTTCCCTCCTTCCTCCCTTATTCTGTTTCTCCTTCACACGCTCGTTCTCCTGCTTCGCTCCAGTTCTATTTTTAGCCGCCCCAGGATCCCTACCCCCCTCCAACCCCACTTCTCCTCCCGCATGTTCGTCATCACCCTCTCCCTCCCTCATCTTGTTTCCTCTCCTTGTGTCCTCTGCTTCCATTCATCGCTCATCAAGCCGCCGACATCGTGTGGCGTCAGTTTTTTTACACTTTTGTCAATTTTCACCTCAAGTTTGGCCTGGTTATTGAGGAGGTTGACTTAATTTGGCATGTGGGGCAGTGCCCCACCAGAAAGTGTATCAAGACACTTTTTCATGTCATTTATTGTCCTATTATGCCCTGGTTGATGTTCGAAGGGTTAATTAACCAAACTGTACATAAAAATTAACAAGAGCGTTCGCTCTTTTGCTTCGGTTTCAGTAATGGTAACCGCTGTAAAACTCTTGATGGTCGGTATTACCGTATTGAATTGAAACAATCTAAAAATTGTGATTGATAAATGTACTTTGATTAACTTATCAAAGGACTGGTATTAGATTGCAAGCTAACTTAAATGCTAACACAAAAACGATAAACAGTAACTTATTTCGCCATTAAGAACCCTAATTTCCCAATCTATTAAATTGTATAAACACATTCATGTCTAAAACAAGGGTGTTCAAAGTGCGGTCAGGGGCCATTTGCGTCCCGCGGCTCGTTTAACTGCCCGTGGCAGATTCTTGAAGTATTACAAAAAAACAAAACAAAGTTGGAATAAATTAGCAAAAAGGTGAAATGTACCGAGAAAAAGTTGCAATGTTTACTATTAACACAAAGCTGTTTCGCAGGCAGTTTTTTTCTTTAAAAATGTCATTGCTCAAAAAAAAAAAATCAGTTATGAATTATTGACCTATTAAAGATTCAAATTACTTCACATCAAGTATTCCACTTTGAAATAAATAAAAAATAATAAATAAATAAAAATCTTTTTTTTTTTTTGGCAAAAAAAACTAAGTCAAACTATGACATAAAGGGCAAAATACAAACACGTGGAAAAATAAAACGTATAAATCGATGGAAGTTGCTCTTTATAGTAGAAAAAAGTATGACCTACTTTTTAACGCTTTTGTAAGTGGGATTAAAAAAACAAACAAGAAAACTACTTTCATTGCTCAAAATATAATAATGAATTAAGATCTATGTTATTGATTATTGACCTAATACAGGCTCAAATCTCTTAACTTCAAATATTTGAAACAAATAAAAGAAAAAAAGGGACAAGCGGTAGAAACTAGATGGATGGAATTGCATATTTTGTGTTTACCAAAAAAACTAAGTTGTTTTTTTTAATGACAAAAGAGCATAAAAACAATCACATGAAAAAATAATTAAAACATTTAAGTTGATGGAAATTGCTCTTGAAAAAAAAAAAAAGTACCACCTATTTTCAACACTTATGAGTGGGATTTAAAGGCCTACTGAAACCCACTACTACCCACCATGCAGTTTGATAGTTTATATATCAATGATGAAATATTAACATTGCAACCCATGCCAATACAGCCTTTTTAGTTCACTAAATTGCAATTTGAAATTTCCCGGGAGTTTCATCTTGAAAACGTCGTGTAATGACGTGTACGCAAGACGCCACAGGTTTTTAGGAAGTATGAGCACTACGCACACACACAGCTAAAAGTCATCTGCTTTAACGGCATAATTACACATTATTTTGGAGAACTGTCTTGCTTAATCTTTTGCAATTTGGTCAATTAATATTGGAGAAGTCAAAGTAGCAAGATGGAGTTGGGAAGCTTTAGCCTTTAGCTACACAAACACATGGTGATTCCTTGTTTAAAATTCCTGGAGGTGAAAATTTACTATGGATCACAGCGCGGTCAAGCGAACATGAAACACGACGGAATGTCAACCAGCAGGTTTCGGTGAGAAAATTGTGGTTAAAAAGTCGCTTCTTACCGGAGAAAAGCTGAGCTTGCCCCGTCCATAGCTGCCGTCGACTCCCCTGAGACACTGCGCGTCAAGACACCCGTGGACGTACACCTCCGACTATCAGGTACCATTAAACTCACTAAAACACTAGCAACACAATAGAAAGATAAGGGATTTCCCAGAATTATCCCAGTAAATGTGTTTAAAAACATCGGAATCCGTCCCAATGCAATCGCGTTTTTTTTTTTTTTTTTTTTAACTTTTTTCTCTAGTCCGTCGCTATCAATATCCTCAAACACGAATCTTTCATCCTCGCTCAAATTAATGGGGAAATTGTCCTTTTTCTCGGTCTGAATAGCACTTTTTGTTGGAGGCTCCCATTAAAAACAATGTTAATATGTGAGGAGCCCCCACACTTGCGACGTCATCGTCTGCGACTTCCGGTAGAGGCAGGGCTTTTGTCTTAGCATCGACAGTTGGGAACTTTATCTTGGAAAAATATGGCAATATCGCAAAATGATCTAGTATGACACATAGAATGGACCTGCTATCCCTGTTTAAATAAGAAAATCTAATTTCAGTAGGCCTTTAAGAAAAACTTTCATTGCTCAAAAAGTAATAATTAAAATCAATGTTGTTATGAATGATTGACCTATTAAGCACTTTTGGGGGGTAGGGGGGTAAAATAATGCATATTTTATGTTTTTGCCATAAAAAACAGGGTTTTGCTACGAAGGGCATTAAACATAAAAAAAAGAAACTTTATAGTGACTGACGGATCAGAAGTTGATCTAGTGATTTAAGCACTGAAAAGTCAATAATATATGACTTATTTTTAATATATTTATGACTGAGACCCTTCTGAATCCATTTCACCAAACTTGGGGGGAGCCCTAAAAGGTTAAAAAAGGAATTATGTCAAAATGGCCCCCGCATACTTTGACTTTTCAGTGTGCGGCCCTCAGTGTGAAAGTTTGGGCGTCCCTGTGCTAAACTCGTAAGATGCAGTATTCGCGCTAATTGTGTGCACGTTCTGCGTTTGCACAAAGTTATCGATATAAACTCTACAGTTTAGAGTTGAAACTGGACAGGCGTCCCTTCCACAGGAAGTGAACTCGCATCATGTCACATAAACCGGAAGTGACACAAATTCATCACCCAATTTACAATTTACTTTCTGAAACTATTCCAAATTAAACTGGATTATTGTAATCATATTTAAACTGAGAAATAAACATTGTATGGCTCTTATGAAGCCAGAACAGTATTTAATGTTTTCTCTGCAAAGAAAGTATATTATGTTTAATAAGTAAAATAAATAGACAAAATAAAGTATATTTTGTCTATTTATTTTACTTATTAAAGGCCTACTGAAATGAGATTTTCTTATTTAAATGGGGATAGCAGGTCCATTTTATGTGTCATACTTGATCATTTCGCAATATTGCCATATTTTTGCTGAAAGGATTTAGTAGAGAACATCAATGATAAAGTTTGCGAATTTTGGTCGCTGATAAAAAAGCCTTGCCTGTAGCGGAAGTAGCAGACGATATGCGCGTGACGTCACGGGTTGTGGAGCTCCTCACATCTGAACATTGTTTACAATCAGGGCCACCAGCAGCGAGAGCGATTCGGACCGAGAGAGCGAAGATTTTCCCATTAATTTGAGCGTGAATAAGGAACGTGAGAGTAAAGGACTAGAAAAAAAAAACGATTAGAGTGCTGTGGGAGCGATTCAGATGTTATTAGACACATTTACTAGGATAATCCCTTATCTGCTTATTGTGTTAGTAGTGTTTGAGTGAGATTGTATGGTCATACCTGTACAACCTGAGGGTCGGCCCCGCACCTTTCTTCAGCATCAGTTGACGGGTGGTGGCGATGCCCATCTCTGCCCTTTGCAAGGGACCCTCTTTCGAAATGATCGCTGCATAATACACTACTTTGTGTGTGTGTGTGTCTGTGTGTGTGTGTGTGTGTGTGTGTGTGTGTGTGTGTGTGGTCCAATCCAACTGTTTTCGCTTGACATCTCCGTTGCAGAGTAAAGCTTGACTGTCATCTTTCGGGAATGTAATCTATGAAATACCAGCTGTGTTTGTGTTGCTAAAGCTGGCCGCAATACACCGCTTCCCACTTACAGCTTTCTTTTTTGATGTCTCCATTGTTCATTGAACAAATTGCAATAGATTCAGCAACACAGATGTCCAGAATACTGTGGAATTTCGCGATGAAAACAGATGACTTAATAGCTGGGAACGATGCTGGAAAAAAATGTCCTCTACAATCTGTGACGTCACACACGCGTCATCATACCAAGACGTTTCAGCAAGATATTTTGGCGCAAAATTTGAAATTGCAATTTAGTACACTAACCCGGCCGTATTGGCATGTGTTGCAATGTTAATATTTCATCATCGATATATAAACTATCAGACTGCGTGGTCGGTAGTAGTGGGTTTCAGTAGGCCTTTAAAACAAATTAATTAGTTAAAATATTTTAAGTAAGTAAGTACTTTTTGAGCACATATAATATTAACTGTGATAATTTTATTTAGCCATTGTATTATTTATATTTGAGGGTCCCCAACCCCTTCTTACATTGCTTTTGGTTGTGATTTTTATTTTTTTATTTTTATTTTTTTATTCAAGTGCAAAAAGAGTAAATTTTTATTATTGGTTTTATTTTACTTGGATATTTAAAAGTTTACATTCCAATTACAATGTTTAAATATATGACAAATATACATGTATTCCATTTGAAAGGATATATTTGCATTATGTATTGTCATTAAATCAATGCTTAACTTGGTCTCAAAATAATGTTGCCAAGAATATTGTTTATCAGCAATTTGTAGATCAATAATGAGTTATAGAAAAATATGTATCAAACGTTTAATGGAACACACTTTTTATTGCTATTGATTACTTGTCTGTCGCGATATACAGTATATTGATATTGTTTTATCGCCCAGCCCTACTCTCGGCTACACAGCAGCTAAGCACCGAATAGCACACAAGCTAGATATAATCATTGAGCAATATTGCAGTGTAAAAGAGAACATTTGTCGACACAAACAAGTATCAAATAATCATCGTTGCATATTACTCCAAGGCAGAGGCGTATTAAAGTATCCAGTAACAAACGTGTCCGCATTGTTCAACTTACTGCGTCATGAGCTTGGCTTCGTGAATTATCGCACTAGGTGTCGCCAAAAAAACATTTACCACTGCACTTCAACTTAAAGACAGCATAAGTCCATTCCAGTCAGTTAATATTTTACACCACAAAATGATACAAGTATGTATGATTCCTGCTGATATCGTACCGATATCACCTGCCACTGAGTGAATGTGTATTGCATCGATGGACAATTGGCTTGGAAAATATTGGGGTTTTTTTTGGTCAGGAGTTAGGGTTGACCTGACTTTGGCCATTTTGGGTTCTAGTGGTATGATTGGATAGTCCCATGACAGTCACATGACTACCACATATGTGACGGAGGGGCTTCACAAGTTCAAGTCAAGCACAAAGCAGTATCGGACCTATTTGAACACACTCAAAGTGTCGTGACCTCATTGGTGCAAAGCCAGCTCTCCCTGTCCTTCGCAGCAGAACTCTGCCTAGCAACAACTAAGCGACCAAGAATTGGTCCTGCCCTTTCGCTCCACGTCGCCTTTCCGATCCTGTCTGGGTTAATTTCGATTCCACATCGGGTACCGTTGACAGGCCTCGCCCTCCATCTCGCCTCTTTTGTCCCTGCTAAGCTTTGAAAAGCTCCTCCCGTCCCGCCGTGATGACACCAGCGTCTTATCTCCCCCGCAGGGAGGGGCCACCGCGACGAGCCCAGGTGGACGTTACTTTACCCGACGACAGACGCGGGCGGTCCAACCTGAATCGAGGCAGCGTCTCCAACAAAAGCAGCTCACGCGTGTCGTCTTTGCTCGTTTGCAACACAAACAAACACGGCGCAGGTTGTGGCGCCCTGGCGGGCATCTTGCTGACGGGTCACGTAGAGTTTATTGCTTGTATCAAAAAAACAAGAATCGACTGTACACTGTATAAACTGGCAGCTCGGTTGCCAGATTTTTTACAGTAATGCACTGTCAAAACAACTACAGATTTTTAAGGACAAAACTGGCATTTTACCAGAAAAAAACTGGTGTAATTTTTCCAATTTACCATAGAACATTGTAAAAAACGAAACAAAAAACCATAGATTAGAGAATCGAATCTGTAGACAATTTAATTTTGGGGAATAATAAAGTTTTTCTGTTTCTGATAACTGTCAAAACAGCCAAAGGTTTGGCAGCTCAGTCGCCAAAATTTTACCATAAACAGTGGTAATGTTTTTCCAATTTACAGTAAAACACTGTAAAAAAACAAAAAAATAATAATTTGGATTTTAAGGTAAAAACCCTGGAAGCTCACTTGCCATTTTTTTTTTATTTATATATATATATTTTTTTTTTTACACGAGTAGTAACGTGTTTCCGATTTACAACAAAACACACAAAAAAAAACCCAAAACAATGGTAAAGCATGCAGCTCAGTCGCCGAAATTTGACCGTAAAAAACAGTGGTAATGTTTTTCCAATTTACAGTAAAACGATGTAAAAAAATGTTTTAAAAACTTTCACAGTAAAAAAAAAAACAACTAGATACTCAGTCGCCAAAATTTGACCCTAAAAAACAGTTGTAATGTTTTTCCAATTTACAGTAAGACACTGTACACATTTTTTTTTTTAACTTTTACAGTAAAAAAAAAAAACTGGATGTGGGTCACCGGGGCAGCACTCTGGAGCCAGGTCCAGAGTTGGGGCACCATGGCGAACGCCTGGTGGCCGGGCCTGTCCCAATGGGGCCCAGCCGGGCACAGCCCGAAGAGGCAACGTGGGTCCCCCCTCCAATGGGCTCACCACCCATAGCAGGGGCCATAGAGGTCGGGTGCATTGTGAGCTGGGCGGCAGCCGAAGGCAGGGCACTTGGCGGTCCGATCCTCGGCTACAAAAGCTGGCTCTTGGGACGTAGAACGTCACCTCACTGGGGGAAAAGGAGCCTAAGCTAGTGCGCGAAGTAGAGAAATTCCAGCTGGATGTAGTCGGACTAACTTCGACGCACAGCAAGGGCTTTGGAACCACTTCTCTCTCGAGAGAGGCTGGACTCTCTTCCACTCTGGCGTTGCCGGCAGTGAGAGGCGACGGGCTGGGGTGGCAATTCTCGTTGCCCCCCCGCTCGAAGCCTGCACGTTGGAGTTCAACCCAGTGGACGAAAGGGTAGCCTCCCTCCACCTTCGGGTGGGGGGGACGGGTCCTGAGTGTTGTTTGTGCTTACGCACCAAACAACAGTTCAGAGTACCCACCCTTTTTGGGTACACTCAAAGATTCCCTTGTTCTGCTGGGGGACTTCAACGCTCACGTTGGCAACGACAGTGAAACCTGGAGAGTCGTGATTGGGAAGAATGGCCGCCCGGATCTGAACCCAAGTGGTGTTTTATTATTGGACTTTTGTGCTCGTCACAGTTTGTCCATAACAAACACCATGTTAAAACATAAGGGTGTCCATATGTGCACTTGGCACCAGGACACCCTAGGCCGCAGTTCCATGATCGACTTTGTAGTTGTGTCATCGGATTTGCGGCCTCATGTTTTGGACACTCGGGTAAAGAGAGGGGCGGAGCTTTCTGCCGATCATCACCTGGTTAAGAGTTGGCTGCGATGGCGGGGGAGGATGCCGGACTGACCTGGCAGGCCCAAACGCATTGTGAAGGTCTGCTGGGAACGTCTGGCAGAGTCTCCTGTCAGAGAGAGTTTCAATTCCCACCTCCGGAAGAATTTTGAACATGTCACGAGGGAGGTGCTGGACATTGAGTCCGAGTTGACCATGTTCCGCACCTCTATAGTCGAGGCGACCGATCGGAGCTGTGGCCGCATGGTAGTTAGGGCCTGTCGTGGCAGTAATCCTAGAACCCGTTTGTGGACACCAGCAATGAGGGATGCCGTCAAGCTGAAGGAGTCCTATCGGGTTCTTTTGGCTCATAGGACTCCGGAGGCAGTGGACAGGTACCGACGGGCCAAGCGGTGTGCAGCTTCAGCGGTCGCGGAGGCAAAAATTCGGACATGGGAGGAGTTCGGGGAAACCATGGAAAACGACTTCCGGACGGCTTCGAAGCAGTTCTGGACCACCATCCGCCGCCTCAGGAAGGGGAAGCAGTGCACTGTCAACACAGTGTATGGTGATCTGCTGACCTCAACTGCGAATGTTGTGGATAGGTGGAAGGAATACTTCGAAGACCTCCTCAATCCCACCAACACGTCTTCCTATGAAGAAGCAGTGCCTGGGGAATCTGTTGTGGGCTCTCTTATTTCTGGGGCTGAGGTTGCCGAGGTACTTAAAAAGCTCCTCGGTGGCAAGGCCCCAGGGGTGGATGAGATCCGCCCGGAGTTCCTTAAGGAATGCTGTGGGGCTGTCTTGGTTGACAAGACTGCAGCATCGCGTGGACATGAGGGGCGGTACCTCTGGATTGGCAGACCGGGGTGGTGGTCCCTCTCTTTAAGAAGGGGGACCACCAAGAAGAGGGTGTGTTCCAACTATCGTGGGATCACACTCCTCAGCCTTCCCGGTAAGGTTTATTCAGGTGTACTGGAGAGGAGGCTACGCTGGATAGTCGAACCTCGGATTCAGGAGGAACAGTGTGGTTTTCGTCCTGGTCGTGGAACTGTGGACCAGCTCTATAGTCTCTGCAGGGTTCTTGAGGGTGCATGGGAGTTTGCCCAACCAGTCTGCATGTGCTTTGTGGACTTGGAGAAGGCATTTGACCGTGTCCCTCGGGAAGTCCTGTGGGGAGTGCTCAGAGAGTATGGGGTGTCGGAATGTCTTATTGTGGCGGTCCGCCCCTTTGTACGATCAGTGTCGGACACGTTTCCAGTGAGGGTTGGACGCCGCCAAGGCTGCCCTTTGTCACAGATTCTGTTCATAACTTTTATGGACAGAATTTCTAGGCGCAGTCAAAGCGTTGAGGGGTTCCGGTATGGTGGCCGCGGGATTAGGTCTCCTGCTTTTTGCAGATGATGTGGTCCTGATGGCTTCATCTGGCCAGGATCTTCAGCTCTTACTGGATTGGTTCGCATCCAAGTGTTAAGCGACCGGAATGAGAATCAGCACCTCCAAGTCCGAGTCCATGGTTCTCTCCCGGAAAAGGGTGGAGTGCCATCTCCGGGATGGGGAGGAGACCCTGCCCCAAGTGGAGGAGTTCAAGTACCTCGGAGTCTTGTTGTGGGGGAAGAGTGGATCGTGAGATGGACAGGCAGATCGGCGCAGCGTCTTCAGTAATGCAGACGTTGTACCGATCCGTTGTGGTGAAGAAGGAGCTGAGCCGGAAGGCAAAGCTCTCAATTTACCGGTCGATCTACAAACCCCGTTTCCATATGAGTTGGGAAATTGTGTTAGATGTAAATATAAACGGAATACAATGATTTGCAAATCCTTTTCAACCCATATTCCGTTGAATGCACTACAAAGACAAGATATTTGATGTTCAAACTCATAAACTTTATTTTTTTTTTGCAAATAATAATTAACTTAGAATTTCATGGCTGCAACACGTGCCAAAGTAGTTGGGAAAGGGCATGTTCACCCCTGTGTTACATCACCTTTTCTTTTAACAACACTCAAACATTTGGGAACTGAGGAAACTATTTGTTGAAGCTTTGAAAGTGGAATTCTTTACCATTCTTGCTTGATGTACAGCTTAAGTTGTTCAACTGTCCGGGGTCTTGTTGTCGTATTTTACGCTTCATAATGGGCCACACATTTTCGATGGGAGACATGTCTGGACTGCAGGCTGGCAAGGAAAGTACCCGCACTCTTTTACTACGAAGCCACGCTGTTGTAACACATGGCTTGGCATTGTTTTGCTGAAATAAACAGGGGCGTCCATGATAACGTTGCTTGAATGACACATATGTTGCTCCAAAACCTGTATGGACCATTCAGCATTAATGGTGCCTTCACAGATGTGTAAGTTACCCATGCCTTGGGCACTAATACACCCACATACCATCACAGATGCTGGCTTTTGAACTTTGCGCCTATAACAATCCGGATGGTTATTTTCGTCTTTTGTTCCGGAGGACGCCACGTCCACAGTTTCTAAATATAATTAGAAATGTGGACTCGTCAGACCACTGAACACTTTTCCACTTTGCAACAGTCCATCTTAGATGAGCTCGGGCCAAGCGAAGCCGGCGGCGTTCCTTTGTGTTGTTGATAAATGGCTTTGGCTTTGCATAGTAGAGTTTTGACTTGCACTTACAGATGTAGCGACCAACTGTAGTTACTGACTGTGGTTTTATGAAGTGTTCCTGAGCCCATGTGGTGATATCCTTTACACATTGTCTGTTTTTGATGCAGTACCGCCTGAGGGATCAAAGGTCCGTCATATCATCGCTTACGTGCAGTGATTTCTCCAGAATCTCTGAACCTTTTGAGGATTTTACGGACCGTAGATGGTGAAATCCCTAAATTCCTTGCAATAGCTCGTTGAGAAATGTTGTTCTAAAACTGTTCTACAATTTGCTTACAAATTGGTGACCCTCGCCCCATCATTGTTTGTGAATGACTTAGCATTTCATGGAAACTGTTTTTATACCTAATTATGGCACCCACCTGTTCCCAATTAGCTTTGAGCCATGGGGGAAGAGTGGATCGTGAGATCGACAGGGGGATCGGTGCGGCGTCTTCAGTAATGCGTACGTTGTGGTGAAGAAGGAGCTGAGCCGGAAGGCAAAGCTCTCAATTTACCAATCGATCTAGATTCCCATCCTCACCTATGGCCATGAGCTTTGGGTCATGACTGAAAGGAGAAAATCACGGGTACAAGCGGCCGAAATGAGTTTCCTCCGCCGGGTGGCAGGGCTCTCCCTTAGAGATAGGGTGAGAAGCTCTGCCATCCGGGAGGAGCTCAAAGTAAAGCCGCTGCTCCTCCACATCGAGAGGAGCCAGATGAGAAGGCTCGGGCATCTGGTCAGGATGCCGCCCGAACGCCTCCCTAGGGAGGTGTTTAGGGCACGTCCAACAGGTAGGAGGCCACTTGGAAGACCAAGGACACGTTGGGAAGACTGTCTCCCGGCTGGCCTGGGAACGCCTCGGGATCCCCCGGGAAGAGCTAAACAAAGTGGCTGGGGAGAGGGAAGTCTGGGCTTCGCTGCTTAGGCTGCTGCCCCCGCGACCCGTCCTCGGAAAAGCGGAAGAAGATGGATGGATGGATGGATGGATGGCTCTGTGTTTTGATTATTTCAAAATGAACAAGTGTATCTTAGGCCTACCTCTCGATGGAGCCTGCGTACCACAAGTGGTACCAATATCACAGTTAGAGACACGCTGGTGTAGAGCAAGTAATAATACATCACAATAATCTGCACCATTGGTCAAATATACTGCGAGTGTTTATGATAACCCTTGGCTGACCTTTTCTTCTTCTTCTCTCCAGTTGTGAC
>NC_084613.1:20134441-20201941 GCF_033978795.1 Nerophis ophidion
AAAATTTGTAATCGTTGCCCAGCCCTAATATATATATATATATATATATATATATATATATACATATATATATATATATATATATATATATATATATATATATATATATATATATATATATATATATATATATATATACATATACATACGCCATCTACTCACTTTGTCATTGCTGAAAACAGCTGTTAGGGGCACCTGTGGTTTATTTTGCAACCAACTTCAGGGTTCCAGGTTCGATCCCCGCTTCTGTCATCCTACTCACTGCCGTTGTGTCCTTGGGCAAGACACTTTACCCACCTGCTCCCGGTGCCACCCACACTGGTTTAAATGTTACTTAGATATTAGGTTTCACTATGTAAGTGTTTTGAGTCACTAGAGAAAAGCGCTATATAAATATAATTCACTTCACTGATGACGTTCCTTACCTATATAATGGCTTTAACGGAAGTGTTTGACATTGTTACTCTTGCTGATCAGACTATAAACTTAAGAGAAAAAACATAGGTGAGGCATTCAGTACTGTGCTGCACCCTAAGGATATGATATGATAGGATAGGATAGGATAGACTTTATTTATCCCACATTTGAAACATTGCTACACGTGGTTGCAGTGCTGATACAAAAATTCCACAAAAAAATAAGGTAAAAAATCACATGGAAAACCAGAGTTCAACATTAAAGAATACAAAAAGATATGAAAGACATTAAAAGAGCAGAGCTGATGCAATTAGCTGACACTTCAGCAGTAACATTTCTACATAAAACTACAATATCAAAACATAACAAAAAGGAAAAAATTAGCAAGAAATAAGACATATTGTGCACATATGATTGCAACATGCATAGACCAACAAAAAAACAAAACAGGAACAGATCCAACAAAGCAATCAAGAGAGCCGACTCCATCTTTGGCTGCCCGCTAGCCCGAAACGTAGCTGAGATAAGCTCTAGCGACCCCCCGCTACCCTGAAAGGGACAAGCAATAGAAAATGGATCGATGGATGGATAGCTCCAAGCAATGTCTGGTCCACTTGAATCAGTGAGAATCCATCCAGGCAGACTGAAGTGTCCAAGTCTACTCAGTGGCCTAGTGGTTAGAGTGTCTGCTCTGAGATCGGTAGGTTGGGAGGTCAAACCCTGGCCAAGTCATACCAAAGACTAAAAATGGGACCCATTGCCTCCCTGCTTGGCACTCAGCATCAAGGGTTGGAATTGGGGGTTAAATCATAAATGATTCCCGGGCGCGGCACCGCTGCTCCCCACTGCTCCCCTCACTTCCCAGAGGGTGATAAAGGGGATGGGTCAAATGCAGAGGACAAATTTCACCACACCTAGTGTGTGTGTGTGACAATCATTGGTACTTTAACTTAACTTAACTTCAGCCAGGGTTTCATGGGCATCTCCTGCGGTCACTCTACCCGGACTCTGGTGTGGCAGAGAGCCAGTAGCGGGTCTCTACCCTGAGGAGGATCAAAAGTCCACGAAAAAAATACCAAAATGCACTACAGAAGTCACGAAAGTGCCACTCCTTGTTGAGAAATGTTTCTTATTTTCCGTAAAAAGTTGCCTAAATTTCCGTTAAAAATGTCCCTCATCTTGCATAAAAACGTCTTTTAATTTGCGTTAAAAAAAAAATCAGACCTTACATTCCGTAAAACTTAAATATTTTTTGTCAGTAAAAATGTCACTTATTTTCTGTTAAAAAGGTTCTTAATTATTATAACATTCCCTTACTTTTCTGTTAAAAAGGTTCTTATTTCTTGTAAAATTCCCTTACTTTTCTATACAAGTTTCTCAAATTTTCCGTGAAAATGTTTATTGTTCATAAAAAAATCCTTTTATTCTTAGCTGGTCGGGATACAGAAAGGTGTGGCTCATAAAAATTTCAATTATTTGGTGAGAAAATTTCAATTGTTTTCCATAAAATGTCCTTCATTTTTAGTAAAAATTTATCTTATTTTTCTTAAAAATTGTCCTTGTTTCCTTGAAAAGCCTCTTACTTACCAATAAAATGTCCCTTATTTTGCGTAAAAAATGTCCCTTATTTTCCACAAAATGTCGCTTATTTTGCGTAAAAATGTACCTTATTTTCCACAAAATTGTCCTTACCTTCCATAAAATGTCCCTTATTTTATATAAAATGTTACTTATTTTCAGAGACATTTCCGTTTATTTTCTGTAAAAATGTTTATGTTCCGTAAAACATTTTTTATTTTCCATAGAAATGAGCCTTATATTGCGTAGAAAATAGCCATTATTTTTCATAATTTGTACCTTATTTTCCATAAAAATGTTTTTTTATTTTCCGTAAAATGCCCCTTATTTTATGTTTATGTGTAAAAATTTTATTATTTTCAGTAAAAAAAAACAACCTTTTATTTTCTATGAAAATGTTTCTCATTTTCCAGAAACAGTTACCTTATTTTCAATAAAAATGTTTTTTTATTTTCTGTAAAATGCCCCTTATTTTATGTTTATATATAAAAATTTTATTATTTTCAGTAAAAAAATAAAATCCCTTTTATTTTCTATAAAAATGTTTCTTATTTTCCAGAAACAGTTGCCTTAGTTTGCATAAAAAGGTCTTAATTTGTGGTAAAAAAAATGTGACATTATTTTCCGTAAAAATTTAAGAATGTTCCTTATTTTTTGTTAAAGATTTTTATTTCTTGTAAAATGCCCTTACTTTATTTTACAAATTTCTGGTATTTTCTGTGAAAATGTTCGTTATTGTTCATAGAAAAATCCTCTTATTCTTAGCTGGTCGGGATACAGAAAGGTGTGGCTCATAAAAATGTCAATTATTTTGCGAGAATATTTCCATTATTTTCCATAAAATGTCCCACGTTTAAAAATGTCCCTCATTTTTAGTAAAAATGTATCTTATTTTCCTTGAAAATTGTCGTTATTTACCTGAAATACCTCTTACTTACTATTAAGATGTCCCTTATTTTGCGTAAAAAAATGTCCCTTATTTTCCACAAAATGTCGCTTATTTTGCGTAATAAATGTACTTTACTTTCCACTAAATTGTCCTTATCTTCCGTAAAATGTCCCTTATTTTATATAAAAATGTTCCTTATTTTCAGAGACATTTCCGTTTATTTTCTGTAAAAATGTTTGTTCCGTAAAACATTTTTTATTTTTCATAAAAATGACCCTATTTTGCATAGAAAATGGCCATTATTTTTCATAAAATGTACCTTAATCTCCATAAAAATGTTTTTTTACTTTCTGTAAAATGCCCCTTATTGTATGTTCATATGTGTTGGCCCTGCGATGAGGTGGCGACTTATCCAGGGTGTACCCCGCCTTCCGCCCGAATGCAGCTGAGATAGGCTCCAGCACCCCCCGTGACCCCAAAAGGGACAAGCGATAGAAAATGATAATTATTTTCAGTAAAAAAAATCCCTATACTTTCTATAAAAATGTTTCTTATTTTCCGTAAAAAGTTGCCTAAATTTCCGTTTAAAATGTCCCTCATCTTGCATAAAAACTTTTTTTAATTTGCGTTAAAAAAAAAATCAAACCTTATGGTCCTTTAAAACTTAATTATTTTTTGTCATTAAAAATGTCACTTATTTTCTGTTAAAAAGGTTCTAATTTCTTGTAACATTCCCTTACTTTTCTTTACACATTTCTGGTGTTTTCTGTGAAAATGTTCGTTATTTTTCATAGAAAAATTATTTTATTCTTAGTTGTTTGGGATACAGAAAGAGAAACGTGGCTAAAGACTGACGATCCTGTATATCACCTGGCATTAATTGTCATGAGTCAGTGTTTCGGTCATTCCAGAACGCCAAGCAAGAAGGGTTCTGGTGTAAGTGTGGCGAAGGTGTGGCTGTAGATATTTGGGGTTGTAGTTTAAAGGCTAAAGTTACCGCCACAGACTGACAAGTCTGACACAAGAGCAGAGGAGCCCACCTGAGAAACAACCTGAGCAAACTTCATGAAAAAGCTGCTGGAGGCTTGTTGGCGTAAGACAACACCAAGATGAGGTCAATGCCTCACATTGCATGTCAGTGCTGATATATGAATGTATTTATGGGTGGGGGGGTGTCTTCAAAAGCGTCTATCATTGTCCCCACAGACCACCAAGATCCTGCAGTCCAGTGCTCGGGTTTCCATTGTCGACTTTGACATAAGAAAACCCTCAAAACGTTGAACATTATTTTTATTTAATTTATTTTTTTATGCCTTGCAGTAAGTGATAGTGAAGTTTTTTTGTCCTGCTGAACTGAGCTAGATGGAGTGAGAATAATGTTTCCTTTTGAGCAAAAGAGGGGGGAAAAAAAGGACATAAATTTGGTTTCAGGGTAGTTTTGATTATTTATAGAGGCTTCTGTATGTGGTGCAATTTTCAACACTTTATGCTGTTTTTCTGGTACAGCAGCATATTATTTAAAAGGGTCATATTATGCAAACCCATTTTTTTGCCTTTTGGTACTCTTGTCTGTGTATACATGGACCCTATAGGTCAAGGGTGTCCAAACGTTTTGACTTGGGGGGGCACAGTGGGCTAAAAATATTTTTTCGAGAACTAAAAGCCAACTGCATGTAAATTAACATATATTAAAGTTAAGTTAAAGTACCAATGATTGTCACACACACATTAGGTGTGGTGAAATTATTCTCTGCATTTGACCCATCACCCTTGATCACCCCCTGGTAGGTGAGGGGAGCAGTGAATAGCAGCGGTGGCCGCGCCCGGGAATAATTTTTGGTGATTCAACCCCCAATTCCAACCCTTAATGCTGAGTGCCAAGCAGGGAGTTAATGGTTTCCATTTTTATAGTCTTTGGTATGACTCGACCAGGGTTGGAACTCACAACCTAGCGATCTCAGGGTGGACACTCTAGCCACTAGGCCACTGAATATACAGTATATGTGTACATATATACACATAGCCTATACATATATATGTGTACATAGTGTATTATTATGGATATATAAAATATTTCATTCATCCATCCATCCATCCATTTCCTACAGCTTGTCCCTTTTTCATATAATTGGAAATTAAGAGTATGTGTAAGTTTTGACTCCAACCCCCTTAAATGTCGTAATCAATCAGAAATATCAAGCAGCTAAAATGCGGCAAACGTGGATAGGTGTTTCCCTACTTGCTTTGTAATGGATTTAAATGGGTGTCATCTTTAATTTTGTATGAGGAACGGACGTTTTATATAATGTCCCCAAATTTCATTGAGCAGGTTGTTTTAAATGTGACCATTTCTGTTGACAAATTTTGTGTTTGTTGGATATACAGTACAGGCCAGAAAATTGGACACAACTTCTGATTCAATGGGTTTTCTTTATTTTCATGATGATTTACATTGTATATTGTCACTGAAGGCATCAAAACTATGACACCTGTGAAGTGAAAACCTTTTCAGGTGACTACCTCTTAAAGCTCTTCGATAAAATGCCAAGAGTGTGCAAAACAGTAATCAGAGCAAATGGTGGCTATTTTGAAGAAAGTAGAATATAAAAACATGTTCAGTTATTTCACCTTTTTTTTAAGTACATAAATCCACAAGTGTACAATCATAGTTTTGAGGCTTTCAGTGACAATCTACAATGTAAATAGACATGAAAATAACAAAAAACCATTAAATGAGAAGGTGCGTCTAAACCTTTATATATGTAAGTACATATTTGTTTTTGCACCATGACTAGGGAAGGTTGTTTGCATTGAGTCACACAAGTAAATGCTGCGCATTCTTCCAGCATAATTAAAGGTTATTGATCCGTATTGCCCACATTACCCACCAGATGGTGACATAATGACAGCATCAATGTCATCACACCGTCAAAATTCATGCAATCTGTGGGTAAGATTCATTTTTAAACTCATGACATCTAATAAGAGCCATCGGCCGGCCAAATTTTGCATGTGGGCCGTTGTTTGGACACCCCTGCTATTGAAGCAGAACATTTGAATTTGGACTATAGAGGTGTTTTTAGGCGATATTCATAAAAAATGTTTGCGTTATTCGAAACGAGTAGTTCGAGATATATTCCAACAATTGTGGCATAGTTTGCCACTGTGACATCAGTGGATTTGTCCATATATGGTGATGTTTTCCCAGTTCCTTTTTATGAGACCGCTATGCTTATTTTTGTTGTAGTATCAGCTAAGATATCACCCCTAAAAATTGCTTCTGGTGTAGGTATTAACCAGCACAACTCACTCCACTGACCTCCAGCCTCATCTCAAGAAATACGTTTCGTGACAATGTGCTTACTCAGTTTGATCATTAGACTCACCGCCGGACGTGTAGCACAGAGCTCGGTCCGAGGGTAGAGATACAGAAAGATTTTCCCAAGATTACCAATACCATATTTTCTGGACTACAGAGCACACCGGTCTATTAGCCACACCCACCAAATCTTAGAAGAAAATAATATTTTCCATACATTGGCCACACCACACTAGAATCTGCAGATATATGCATTGTGAAATTAATTATTTACACAAAAAGTTTTGTAAATGTTTATTTACATAACTTATTTGTTTCCAAATAATTACTGGTGACACAGCAATAAAACGGCTGATCAAACAAAACAGAAGTCATCGTCATGGACCCACTAGCTGCGGAAGCCCGCCCCCCATTCAGCTAAACAGACTCAATAACTCCATGGTAACATTTGACGATACTGAAACAATACAAAAAGAATGCCATTGTGTGATTAACAATATTTACACAAACACTCGGAAATTTGTTAGCATAATTAGCTTGATTACATTACAGTAACACGTACAAATATGCATGAAAATTCTCCTACTTGAGACAGTTTACTAAGTCAGAATTGTTTTTTTTTCAAATTCTAAAACTTCCAAACGATACTTTGAGTGATAAATGGAGAATTATTTCAAGCAGAAACGCTAAGGCTGGTTTTACTTCCGGTTTAAGGCATTAAACCCACAACACCTGAAGTGAGCGAACTCATCCAAATGATGGCACCGTAGCACAAACAATCACACATCTTTTCAGTGTTTGTACTTGTGTTTAATGAAAACTATTGAACACAAAACATTATCGGCGTCAGCTAAGAAAAAGCCATAAATTTGCCACAAAGGGTTCAAAGCTTAGGAAAAAAGTAAAAGCGTAGAGCCCGAGATTTATGGTAATCGCTGAGACGGTTGTGGATATAATAAAGCTTAGAATATCATATAACCGTAAAATGACAATTTGTAATGATATGTATGTTAGCATTTAGCATCGCCCTGAGTCCTGACCATTGATATTATTATCAAATAGCAAGTGGCACATGTAGTTACACATTTAGTGTTTAATAGCATTTTGTGTGCTATATGAAAATGGTGAAAAAAGAGGCTCACTCACCTGGAGGAGGCGGTTTGCACCGGTTGTTATAAAACTGCTTTATTATGAAGCTGGCTGTGGCGCGTTATTTCTGATGTCACTTCCTGTGTGGGCGGGGTCTTTCTGGCGTCACTTCCTCTCCGAACTCACTTTGTAAACGATCAACCGTAACAAATAAACATTTTTTTATTTGTTACTGTAGTTTCACCGGATGTGACAAAGCCATAAGTGCCGTAGATTCAAGAATTACACGGCTGACTTACCTGTGTAAAAATTTGCCCAAGGATGGTTTAGTGTGGCTGAAACGGGGCTTAGGCTAAATAATTATTTGTTTTAAGGGGTTAAACGACTTAATGTAGACATGGCCTTAGAAAGGGGCTGGAAAAAGTCTGTGAAGCAAAATGTATGCAATATTTTCACCAAAGACCCACCGTTACAGGTTCTATAGACCGTGAGAAAGCGTTTTAAATTTAGATATTTACAGCGTTTGTAGTTGGGGATGTGAGAAAATTGTGTTGCAGATGCTGATTAAAGCGAGTGTGTCTGGAGACAATAAAATGCTTTGTGGGGCCTCCGGCAGCTGCAGTCTCATGATTAACATCTGTGTGTCTACTGACACTCTTTGCTCAATCACATTCATTGTAGATAATGTGCAACTAATGAAGCTGCATTGACAAACACCGTCATGCCGCTTTCTATCTTAAAAACGTCCTACATTCTTGTCTTAACACATTTGTAGCAACAGTAGAAACGGGCGATACCAAGTTTTTAGAGACACCGAGATGTTGGGCCACGTAACCTCCAGGTTATGTAGTAGAAATGATACGGATCAGCCCCAATATATAATCGCTTGTTCCTTATCTCGTTTCAGACTATTGCTGAATGTTTTATCAAAATCCGCCCTTAACCTTCTGAGCTATGTTGCTAACTTACTTTGTTTCTCGATGTCCCCGTGACATTTTGTGACAAGCGGTAGAAAAATAGATGGATGTATTGAGGATTTATCAAGCACCATTTTAGTTTTTATTAGTTTGCGACAAGACCGGCTAGCTCTGTCGCCTTGGAAGCAGTTAACAAAAGTGGCATGCCTCGCTTTGCAGAACGGAGACTTTCTTACCTCAGCCAAAAAAGTTATGTTTTGGCTTGGGCTTGTTTGTCTGTTTATTAGCAACATAACCCAGCCAGCTATAGGCAGATTTAATTAGGAATTGTAACAAATAAGAATCGCGGTTCATTCTAAAATCTTTTTTTTGACCGCCCTAATACAGTATCAACACTTTTTAGGCCGCAACAAAAACACACCACAAATATACACTAACTGTAATTGCAATTCATGGTCATGTATGAAAATTTCATAATGAATTAAACAAGATACAACAACTAGACAGCAGTTAGCATAATCAGCTCATTTTTAATTGTTGCAAGAAAAAATAGATTTTGTTATCAAAGACAATTAATATTTATTAACATACAAAAGTACTGAAAACTTGTACAGTAATGTTGAGCACTTGTATCGGTTTAAATATGGACAGGACCCATCCCTAATTGTAACAACTGTATGCATGTTTGGAATAAAGTCATTACATCACCATAAACTAAATAACCAACTAGATAACGACAAACAAGCGACTACATAACCTTCTGACCAAGGTGACATGTTAAAAACAAGTAACAAACTAATATAGCAAATAGCATAGTGGCTAAAGAAGAATCCCTTCTTTGTCTTCCTACTTAGCGTGTGATCAGTGAGAATTTCCCCATGATCCACATGACACCCTGTGTGAGCGTTAAGCTAGCCGTCCTTACGTCTTTGATCGGCGTCTCGGATCGGGGACCGCCACAGGGCGGGCTGTGCTGCAACAAACGATCCAATCAATCACTTGAGGAGTCCAGCCCCCTGAGGGTGACAAGCGTCACCGTTAGCGTTTAGCAGTGATGTTGGTGTTGACGTTAGCATTGCTAGCATATTAATGGAGCTGTGGCTCACTTTGACAGACTGGCTTAACACCATTGGCTACCAGAGACCCTCAAGTCTTCGTGTCCAATCCTGTTTAGAAGTCTGTGCTTCACTTAGTACAGATCTGTCTCGATGCTTACAGTATTTAAACAGAGCTGGTGTGATGATTTCCTTGTATGACTTGACTACAATGGCAACTAGACAAGCACAAACCTCCGCCAGGCCCCGTCTCCTACTAAGTAAATGAGTCCCGAATCCAGACAATGATCCGGATCAGCCCCGAAATCTAATCATTTGTTTTTTTAATTCTATTTCTGCTGAAAATCTCATCAAAATCTGTCTATTACTTTTTAAGATATCTACAATGAAATTGGAAGAAACTGTCTTGTTAGACAGTAATCCACTCTTTTCATCTCTGTGGGTGGAGGCAGGGCCTCTAACGCACACACAGGTTGGAACTTGTACTATAGTAAAAACAAAGCCCGCCCCATAAGCTTTTGAGATATTTTGCGAACTAACTGACTGACAGACGGAAAAACAATCAATCCAATACCAAGAAAAGACACAAGGCTAGTATCACAGATACTGATACCAGTACCAATACTTTGACTTAAAACGTCATAAATAGGGCTTTCAAACGATTAAAATATTTAATTTCGTTTAAACACATTTTGTTCATTTTTAACTCAAAATTAATCGTGATGATTGCAGTTAGTGTACTCTTGACAGATCATTTTCAAGTTTTTAGTACCATGACTTAGGGCTGGGCGATATGGCCTTTTTGTAATATCTCGATATTTTTAGGCCATGTCACGATGCGCGTTGTATATCTTGATATTTTGCCTTAGCCTTGAATGAACACTTAATGCATATAATCACAGCAGTATGATGATTCTATGTGTCTACATTAAAACATTCTTGTTCATACTGCATTAATATATGCAATTTTTTTTATTTTTCATGCAGAGAGGGAAATCACAACTAAGTCAATTTACTACAACTGTATTTATTAAACTGTTATTAAACAGTGGCACAAACATTCATGTCATTTCAAAAAACAAAGTGCAAGATTGTCAGACACTTTAAAACAAGCTACTGTATAAGTGCACTTTTGTGAATGATGTCACCAAGCTGACTTATTAAAACAACACTAAATTAAAGTGTCATTTTTGTAGAGCGCCACTACAATAGTTTAAAACAAATGAAGTGCATTTTTGTGCATGATGTCACACAAGATAATTCAATAACTGTCAAATAAAAATGAGCTGCATAATAGGAAATCAAATATTGTATGTCCTTCGCTATGTGGTAGGTTCCTGCGGACGTAATCTCCTGTTGTAGACTTTTTTTTTTTTCATACGGTGTTGATCTGGAAATACGTAGTTGCTTCGGCATTTTGTTGGTGTGGCACCGCCCGGAGATGTTGACATGCGGAGTTTCAAGCACTCATTATTCTCTAGCGAGTGACTTTTCAAATGATGCTACATTAACAGTGCTGCTACTTTTTGTAGCAACGCTTTTGCCGAATAAATGTTGAACATATTCCCGCTTGAAGCCAAACCACCGCCGCACGATGGATCCCAGGTTGTTTTTCTTGGGAATTATTTCTTCCTCCATTTGTTACTAGATTAACACCTTCTCTCTCTCATATTACCACCCTCACCCCAGCGTTAGCATCACAGCTAACGTTACCATGTCGCTACCTCTCTGCTCCGCGGTAGCGTGTGACATTACACACGTGATGTGTGTAAGAAGGTGCGATTGTTTTACGTCTCTGTGAGAAGGAGAGACAATAAAGAGTGGGAAACGCATGCAGTTTAATGCCCGCAGCTAAAAGCAACTGCATGAGAATGTATACTCGAATATCACGATATAGTCATTTTCTATATCGCACAGAGACAAACCCGCGATATTTCGAGTATATTGATATATCGCCCAGCCCTACCAAGACTGGACTATTAGTTTGCTTAAATGAAATGTGCTTTTAAACATTATGCTTTTTAAAACATCCCAACACAAAAAGGACCTAAACACGTTTTGAATGACAAAAAATGACCTGCAGTGCCTTCGTGTCTTGCCAGATTTAGCAGATTGTAGGAATTCAGAGTTTTGATTCCTGCTGTAGGAACACTTGCATTCAGAGGATAGGAAATACACTTTCACGTTTAGATACCCTATTAGCGCATTAATAACACAAAGTGTGGATTTTGACGATCATGGTTTGAATGTCAAAGATGTTTGGTGATGTAATCTGTGATATTTCTACCAGAATAAATGCGTCTGGTATTGTGTACATTCCATAATGTACATGTTAATGTTGTTTGTATAGCTGTATAACAATGGTTTAACCTTCTCTATTTAATAATAAATTGTAATATTCAGCGGCATAGTCATTCACTAATTGAGGACTGTCAACCAGAACATGTTATAACAGAATGCACACTTTCTTTCAATCTGACAGATTGATGTACTAGCATTTGTTTAAGTACAAATATCACAGATTACAGTACAAAACATCTTTGACAAAGCATGCATTGGAATGTAAGACATTTTTTATTTGTTACTTTAGTTTCACCGGATATGATGAAGCCATAAGTGTGTGATTGGTATGGGAAGGTGTCTTGACATGTTTTGACGACGTGACGATAATAAATATAAAGAAGTGCCAAAGAACTTGCTGCCTACTATCTGTGTTTCTGCTTATCTTTTATTCCATCGTACTAAACCAGTTATAATAACAATCTACATTTAATGTTATCAATGCACTAAACTGTAATCTAAATACGGAAGTGAAGCTCCACACCTCTGAATGCAAGCACTCAAACAGACATATGATATCGGGAGATCAACCATGGCTTTTTAAAATGTTCATGTGAATTATGACAGTACTTATTAATCAACGTATCTGCAAAAAACTGCTTCAGCATTAACAAGCTGGAATAAGCACAAAAGCTAAATGGCATCCATTGTCCTAAGACGGGTAGAAAAACAAACCTTCGGACCTGGGCTTTCCAAAATGTACCACTTCCTTTGTCCATTTCTGTTCACTATTTTTTACCTAGCTTGTGGCTCATCAGTAACCAAATGCAAATACATTTTCCCACGCTACGGAATAGAGCGAAGGTTAGACAAGGAGGGTTGCGCGTCAAAAAATGATCGCTGTTAAAGGAAATTATTGTGCAACGCGTTAATATGTTAACTTTGACAGCCCTAGTCATAATCATTGAATATATGTTATCACATTTATTCAAATAAACTTGTTATAACAAAATGAAAATATACGTAAAAATATATTAGCATAACATTTATAAAGAATAACACATTTTTATGTTGAATTAAACCTAATTATCCATAAAGCAAGTTTTCATAGTTTAAAATAAGTAACACAAATGTAAACAGAACAACATAAATAACTTCCAATGCTCGAATGCAGCTGAGATAGGCTCCAGCGACCCCAAACGGGACAAGCGGTAGGAAAATGGATGGATGGATAGCAATTATACGTGAAAAATAAAGTCAGCAGTCAGCTAAGCAGAGAGGGGGAGGGACAATGTGTGCCTCAGTGAGCAGTAGAGGAAAGAGAGATGCTTTTTTTTGGCAAACTAGAAGAGAAGTTGTGGTCGTATGAACACTGAAGAAAGGCGGTTGATTTTTTTGAAGAGATGTTGTGGTCGCATAAACACTGAAGATAAGCGGTTGATTATTTTGGACGTACAAACAAAAAACTCCAACAAAAGTATCGATCCTGTCACTCTCAATACACCCACCCCTCACGGCAACGATGACGTAATCTCCTGGTGGAGGTAATAACGCTTTCGTACATACACTAATCGTTCCTCCGGTGGTTAACTATAAAAAAAACAATTCAAGTTGTGTAAAATCCCATGCCATGCTTTTATTTTGAAGTTTATCGGTAGGAGGAAGTTACTGTGTGCATGTTTTAATGCTGTTTAACTAGACCGTAGTCGTGGCATGCCGCTTAGCGATAATGATAAAGTGAAAAATAACAACAGACCTTTTTTCGTATGGAAACGACTCCTTTAGCTCTCGAATTTTATGTCGACGAAAGTGGTCGACCAGGTATGTTGACTTGTACTTGAGCGAGCCCTTTTAGTACACTACATTTTTCCTACGCTTTGTATCCTGTGGCTTATTAAACGGTGCGGCTAATTTATTGATTGTTGTTCACTGACAGCCAGAAAGCAAATCGTTTTCATTAAACATATGCAAAGACACTTAAATGGTGTGTTGTTGTTTGTGCTATGGCGGCATCTTTTGGATGAGTTTGCTGACTGCAGGTGCAGCTGCGTGAATGCCTGCAAGTGTTTCCTGTAGTTTAAAGCTTTGAACGAGAAGCACAAGTGCCGTTCTGTCTGCTAATCATCCATAACCGGTCTACTCGTATGGATTCTTCATTTGTCACTTTAAGCAATGTTTATACATTTGACAATCTAACTAAAACTACTTATTACACCGCCCCATGTGTGATATCTGTAGGAGTCTTTTCATGCATATTTGTATGTGCTATTGTAATGTGGTGAAGCTAGCGTCATTACCATTAGCTAATAGGCTAAGACGTTTACGAGTGTCTTTGTTGGTATGATTAATTTACAACGGTGTTCTGTTTGTATTGTTTCTGTTTCGGAAATTCACCAAAACGTCACCGTGGAGTTGTTGAGTATGTTTAGCTTATTGGAGCGCTAGCTGCCATGAATTGATTAAGGTGGACCCTGACTTAAACAAGTTGAAAGACCTATTCGGGTGTTACCATTTAGTGGTCAATTGTACGGAATATGTACTGTACTCTGCAATCTACTAATAAAAGTCTCAATCAATCAATCAGCTAGAGTAGGGGTCGGGAACCTTTATGGCTGAGAGAGCCAAGAAGCCAAATATTTTAAAATGTATTTCCGTAAGAGCCATATAATATTTTTTTTTAACACTGAACACAACTAAACGTGTGCATTTTTAAGTAAGACCAAAATTTCTATTGTATAATAGGTCTCTTATTCTTTGTAATAACATTGTTATTCTGAAGCTAACTGTGGAGGGGGAGTGGCCTGCGGGCCTGCAGCTAAGCAGGGTGTTGCCAGCATCGGCCTCGAAATCAGCGACAGGTGCGTAGATAGCCCACCTGGGCCTTGTTATCTAATCAACTGTCGCTCTGATATAAGCAGCGGGCAGGAGGAGAGACGGGGTCGGGGCTGGAGCCAGAGCGTGAGCGAGAACGAAAGAGAAAAAGACAATTGCTGGAAAGCAACTGATAGACTTATTGAAAAATAAAATAATAATGTAACCCTGAAACAGGCTCTCATGTCGGTGCTTGGTGGTCTGAAGAACCCCCAGGAGGACAAGCCCCACACTAACCAATAATAAATAAATAACTTCTTACCATTAACGCAACTTCTTGAACAGGTGCGGTGGGAAATGGATGGATGGATTAAAAATGCATGAGAATGTTTTATATTTTGAACGTTATTTTTAACACTGTGATTACAAGTGGAATTATTCATTACTTATCGTGTTAAGCAATGTCAGCTCAGATTTATTTGAGGGCCAGATGCCGTGATCAAAAGAGCCACATCTGGCTCGCGAGCCATAGGTTCCCTACCCCTGAGCTAGAGGGTCCATGACGATGACTTCTGTTTTGTTTGATCAGACGTTTTACTGCCGTGTTACAGACACCGTTTGGTATCAATTAAGGTATGTAAATAAACATTTACAAAATTGTTCTGTGTAAATAATTAATTTCACAACATATACTGTATATCTGCGGCTCATAGTCCGGTGCGACTAATGTATGGCAAAAAAAATGTTTTCCCTATAATTTTGTGGGTGTGGCTTATGTAGTGCGCTCTATAGTCTGGACAATTTGATGGTAGTAATAATAATAACAATGGGGACTAGATAAGTACTTGACTGGATGTAGATCTTCTTTCACTATCAGTCCTCATGTAGTATTGCCTCGTTCTTCTAACCGGACATGATTGCCTCCAGTTGGAGAGGTGGTGCATGGGCCAAGAACGTGTTTGCTGCTTATCATGGCACCGCTTCCATTTATTGATCAATTAAGCCTTTTTTTAAATGGATGTAAAATATTAATGGCAATAATGCTGTCATAACAGTGAATCCCTGCCAGCGGTTCACTCTAACCCAGTGGTTCTTAACCTTGTTGGAGGTACCGAACCCCACCAATTTCATATGCGCATTCACCGAACCCTTCTTTAGTGAAAAATAAAATGTTTTTTTCTCAATTTAATCTTAATTTATTATTATTAATCATGAAATGATGTTATTATATTAAAGAAATACTACTAAATATATATATTACACACAGAAAGTTACAGGAATGTACACATGATCCCATGTTTACATTTCATTGTGCAACATGTGAATGTTTCGTTGGCAACTAAATGCGATATCTGAAAGGGGTACAAATTATTTGCAAAGCAGGAACTTCACCTCGTGGAAATGACTGCTTTCATTTGATTATAATAATATCAATCAATCAATCAATCAATGTTTATTTATATAGCCCTAAATCACAAATGTCTCAAATGACTGTACAAACCATTACGACTACGACATCCTCGAAAGAACCCACATAAGGGCAAGGAAAACTCACACCCATTTCACTTGTTATTTTATTTAATCATGTTTGGGACAGGTGTGCTGCTGGTGTGGCCACAGTGCATGTATGTGCACGTCTGACGTCGCTCACATGTGCTCCACTTTTTACCTTTGCTCACGCGTATGAAAAATTAGTGGGAACATTGTTTGGGGGTATCCATAATACGTCGATAGGGAAAAGTTTTTATTTACATGATGGCTGAGGCTCCGCCGAACCCCTGAGGCTGACTCACCGGACCCCTAGGGTTCGATCGAACCCAGGTCAAGAACCACTGCTCTAACCACAGTAATCAACGGCGGTCATTACTGGAACGGTCCATGAAAGGATGCTAGGCTCACATTGCTGGGGGGTTGGCGCTGTCGTACCGCTAGCTAGAATGGACGTGTAGCGTGAAACGTGCTTTCCGACGGTTATTAATTATTCTCATGTCCAGCTTGCCTGTTAATTAAATGTTTCCTCAACGGCGGCACGGGCTGCGAATCATCAAGACAGCCGACTGCGTTTGCCTTGTAGCGCGAGCCTCGGCCGGAGCGCTCTGATTGGCCCGCCACAACGAAGGCAGCGGGGCTATTGGCTCCGCCGTGGCGTTTGCTGTTGCCATGGTGCTGAAACGTCCCACTGGAGTGTTTTTTTTTGTTGTCAAGGTGAGCACAATGAAGTTGGGTTAATTAATTTAAATAAATGCAAAACAGGTTTCATACACACTCTCAGGTCCATGTTTATGCATAATTTTTTTTATTTCTGATCCTAACCAATCATATTTATATAACGGATTATGACAGCAGGCGCACCATGTAATCTCCACTGATTGATTGCATCATAACTGTAATAATCAGCCTATTCCAATAGGAGGCTTTTGCCCCAATTGTCCTGTTTGTGTCCCACATTTGGACAAATGGAAGGGTTATGCAGCTCGTTACTGAAGGAGGTTGGAAGTGTGATGGACCGGCCGTTGATTGGCAGGAATAGGAGAAGGGGAGGGAGGAAGGAAGGAGGACGGAGAGCAGCAGCTGCTTCTGGGGAGAAAACAATCACACACACCGGCCTCTAAGTGGATTTGGTGGCTGGAAGAAGACGGGGGGAGGGGTGGCGGCATCTGCACGACGCAGCTACATCGCCATCATACACTCTTGTGTGTAAAATGACATTGTGAGGACAACGGCTTATTCCACAACAGTTGAAGGCTTTCATCAAATATTGTGATTGATATTATGTTCTAAAGTGGTGCAGCAGCTCACTTCTTTGTTTGTGCTGAGAGGCATTTATTCCCTTTGTGACCTGACTTGTACACTCGTTTGTGGCCATTAGCAGAATGTCTTGAACTCATCACTGAGGTAGGGCTGGGCGATAAAAGGACATCGATATGTATAGCGATAAACATGTAATCGATATCATTAAAAAATGTGTTTAATAAAACATTTGGTTATTTTAATTTTTTTTTCTTTGGATGAAAGCGGAAGTTACGAAGCAAGGTTGGTTGCATGTAAAAAGGCAGTCGCTCTCTGGTAACCGAGCAACGCAAGAAGTGATCACCGATCAGTGGGAGTGACACACCAACAGCCAATCGGGTGTCAGTATCAACTATAACGATTGGTTGCGCCATCTTGTTGCCTGCCGGTTTATTCTTCGCATGGAGTGAAAAGAGGAAGTCAAAATGAAGAAATTGTGGATAAAACAGGAAAGTTTACCTCGACAATATGACAGTTTTTTGGATTCTTTCAAAGGGACTGTAGTCAGACCAATGTTGTCTGTAAATGATGTAAAGCGCTCTTCACCACCATGACCGGTAATGCCACATCACCTTAGCCACGCTCACCCTTTAGAGCACAGCCATAACTTCCAGAAACCTGCAGAAAGTGGTTCTTCTCAGGTTTCTCTATGTTTACATGTTCACCCTTTGCACTATTTTGTTACATTTTATTAAGCATTTCTTAAATATTCCTTATTTTTGCACATTTATTATATCGTGATACAGGTTTCTGCTCTATTGCCCAGCCCTACATTGAAATCTACCAAATGGTTCTGGGACACTGGTATATGTTCAAATTGTCCCATTTAGAATCTCTTAGAAAACAAGGAAATTGAATTTGTTTCCTCGCTTTCTGACCCCCAATAAATGGCGTAATATCGGGGGGAAAAATGCTCCCATAAAATCCCTATTATTGATACTCTAAACAAGAGATCATCAGGGTTGTATCCTGCCAATTCTAGTACCGATCAACGAGAGCTGGGCGATATGGCTGAAAACTGTTTTATTTATGTACATTTTTTTTTGACCTATCGAAAATAAGGACAAGGTGAACAAATATATTAATTGTGAACCTTTTTTTTTTTTTCAAATGTATCCTTCCTCTGATTATAATATCCTCAGCTATCAAGGCAGAAAGAAAATGTCAACACAACTGTCAATTTGAACACTTACAAAATGAAAAATGAAGGTGCAAAAATAATGAATATGTAAGAAATGGTTAAAGACCTACTGAAATGAGATTTTCTTATTCAAACAGGGATAGCAGGTCCATTCTATGTGTCATACTTGATCATTTCGCGATATTGCCATATTTTTGCTGAAAGGATTTAGTAGAGAACATCGACGATAAAGTTTGCAACTTTTGGTCGCTAATAAAAAAGCCTGGCCTTTACTGGAAGTAGCAGACGATGTGCGCGTGACGTCACGGGTTGTGGAGCTCCTCACATCTGAACATTGTTTACAATCATGGCCACCGGCAGCTAAAGCGATTCGGACCGAGAAAGCGACGATTTCCCCATTAATTTGAGCGAGGATGAAAGATTCATAAATGAGGATAGTGAGAGTGAAGGACTAGAAGAAAAAAATAAAATAAAATAAAAAGACGAGGGCAGTGGGAGCCATTCAGATGTTATTAGACATTTACTAGGATAATTCTGAAAAATACCTTATCTGCTTATTGTGTTACTAGTGTTTTAGTGAGATTATATAGTCATACCTGAAAGTCGGAGGGTTGTGGCCACGGGTGTGGTGACCGCCAGTGTCTCTGAGGGAAGCCACGGAGGAGCCAAGAAAGTCACAGCTGCCTCTTTGACGCTCATGTTTACGGTAAGAGCCGACTTATTACCACAATTTTCTCACCGAAACCTGCTGGTTGACATGTGGCAGAGAACCATGTTCGCTTGACCGTTCTGTTCCATATTAAAGCTTCACAACAAACAAAGAAACACCGGCTGTGTTTGTGTTGCTACAGCCGGCTGCAATACACCGCTTTCCACCAAAATGTTTCTTTTTTGTAGTCTCGATTATTAATTGAACAAATTGCAAAAGATTCAGCAACACAGAGGTCCAGAATACTGTGTAATTAGGCGATAAAAACAGCCGTGATCGGTGCAGGAAGAACATGTCCGCTACCACCGTTGACGTCGGGCGCACGCGTCATCATACCCATAATCATTCCGCGACATTTTCAACAGGATACTTCCCAGGAAATTTAAAATTGCAATTTAGTAAACTAAACCGGCCGTATTGGCATGTTTTGCAATGTCAAATTTCATCATTGATGTATAAACTATCAGACTGCGTGGTCGGTACTAGTGGGTTTTAGTAGGCCTTTAATAAAGGGAAACAAAATAGTGCAAAGTGTGAAAATGTGTGCATAGAGAAACCTGAGAATAACTGTTTTCTGCAGGTTTAGTGCCAGGAAGTTCCAGCTGTGCTCTAAAGGGTGAGAGCGGCTGAGGTGGTGCGGTATTACTGGTCCATAATTGGTGCTAGCGGGGTGTATAATATAGCCAGTAAGAGTCATGGATGCATGGCATTCTGGGTAATTGTTAAGTTGCATTTATAATGTGTTACAGAGCCGATGTTCTCCAGAAATGTGTTTGTCATTCTTGTTTGGTGTGGGTTCACAGTGTGGCGCATATTGGTAAGAGTGTTCAAGTTGCTTATATCACAACAGTCAGTGCAACCTGTATCACCCAGTATGCCTTGCAACCTCGTACGTGTATTTGCGGAAGCCACATACAACATGATACTGGACTGGCAAGCTGTTTGTACATGTTGTAGAAAGCGTCAAAGGCAATGGCTTCATAGCACACCATTGTAATGTTATTTGGGTGACCACCAGCTGATATTCGCGAGAATGGTTGCGGCTCCCATTGTCTTCTTTATTTTGTGAAATGGGTCAAAATGGCTTTTTGAGTGGTAAAGTTTGCCGACCCCTGATCTATACAAGAGCCGTATATAGTCAATACTGCAACGATTTCATCGATATCTTATGATCACCCAAAACTTATGTAAAATATCAAACAACAGAAGAATAAGTGATTATTACATTTTAACAGAAGTGTAGATAGAACATGTTAAAACAGAAAGTAAGCAGATGTTAACAGTAAATGAACAAGTAAACCAATAATAGTACAACTAAAAAATAGATGTTATACAGCTTCTCCCTCATAATTTTGACAAAATAATACAATAAAAAATGACACAATATGTTACTGCATACGTCAGCAGCCAAATTAGGAACCTTTGTTTGCTTACTTATTACTGAAAGACAAGTTGTTTAGTATGTTCACTATTTTATTTAATGACATCATTATTCCTTAATTGCAATAAGAAACATATGTTTAATTTATCATAAGATTTTCTGTTAAGATAAAGGCAATACTGAAATTTTATGTCATCCCCTTTATTTTGAACAGTATTAAAGTGTCGAAATACATTTTGGAATCGGTACAACACTCGTATTTACTGTGTAGAGGAGCTCAGTGCGTGTTTTTTAGTTTGTTATTTATTTATTATTTTTTGTTAACCATGTAAATCCGCACTGGACGCGCACACGTGCTTTAAATCGATGACTTATTGATGAGGAGGCTGCGCATTATTCATGCCGGAGCGTTGTTAGGTTGGAATGCTGACATGTTAAAAGAGATGGATACATGTTCACGACATGATGAGCTTTTTTGCACACAGCTTGAAGAAGATGATGAGGATGATGATGATGATGATGATGAAGATGGTGTGTGTCTGTTGAGTCGTCGTGCCCCGAGGCGCATCCTTGCGAGGGATGTGCTAAATGGATGCATTCTTGGAACTAAATGGAGTGTTCTTAATCCATGTCATTGATACTTTCTCTCTCTCTCTCTCTCTCCCTCTCTCTCTCTCTCTCACACACACACACGCACGCACACACACACACACACACACACACACACACACACGCACAGATATGTAGGGAGCACAATATTTAAACACATACTGTAGATGTATGTCTACTGTATGTATATATATATATATATATATATATATATATATATATATATATATATATATTCAATGTCAGCCACATGTCGTCAGTACGGTTTTGGAACGTAACACCAGTGGCTTTTTTTAACTCGACATCAAACATCTGAAGGATTTCCCTGTCTGCACGATGCTCCTGTGTGATCAGTACAGCATCGCCATTGGGGACGAAAAAAGGGTGACTGAGCCAGGGCTGTTGCCATGGCAACCTGCAGAATGATGGCTGGGGCCGGGCGTCTGCTTTGAGGCCCAAAAATAATGATGAAGCAGGACCGTTTGCCCAGAAGTGTGATGTGTGTGATTTGGGGATGCGCGATTTTTGAGAAAAAAAAACAAATTGTTGTTTTGATTCTATTTGTGATTTTTATATTTCATACGTATGAATGCAAAGAACTGCGAAAATAACGAGTGAAGTAAGACAAAATATTTTATTTATTTTTGTCTTTTTGCAGGTTTGTTGTATATATTGTGCTCCTGAGTTAATGTTGTTAATCCATTTCAATGTATTATTATTTATTGATTTTTTTTCAGTATCTAATGGTTCGATTTGGTCAAAACATGTTATAGTTTAACGAGTTTTTATGTAATTTTTTTTTTATTTAGGCAAATTGATGCACTTTAAATATTTTCGTTACAGACTAAAAAACAATGTTAAAGTTAATGCTTTGTTGTAAGTTGATCCATAATTCTTTCTTGTTTCTTTGTTTTTTTTAAACGTTAATAAGGATACGATGTCATGCAGAGGTGAACTTAAAACAATTTTATAGGCAACTGATGCTATTTATAGTCACGACGGAGAATGCGGGGATGGGCGAAATGTTTTTATTCTTACCAAACAGACTCGGATCTTTTGTCTATATCATGCTCTTTAACTGAAGAAATAAACGATAAAAACTATAAAGTGATTATAATGTAATGTAATCATAATACCTAAAAATATTGCATCTAACTATTTAAAATAATATGAACTACTATTCCTCTACTGTAAAATTGCTTACCACTGTACTGTAATTGGAGGTAAATAACTGTTAGTTATCCTTTGTAAATACAGAAACAAAACAAAAAAAGATTCTCACTCCTAAAAGCAAAAATTTCACTTTTTCAATATTGAACATCTTAGAATGCTTTTTTTTATTCAGTTGGAAAAACTATTTTCTCGTTCGTACCTCCTTGTTGATGGGCTCATATTGCCCACTTGGTTTGAAGCTGTAATATTGCCACAACAGGGCATTTGACATAACGGGACATAACCATATTTTTCCTCTTAATTTTTGTTGCTTTGTGGCACTTCTCACTAGCGAGTCACGAGTACGGAGGGGCATGTTTCCTGTGTGTGTGTAAAGCTGCTAGTCCTGCTCTCCGCCCACCAAAACAAAGATTGTGAACAACTAAAAACGAGGGCTCAATGCGTTCTGTTAATTCGATTGTTAAATGAAGACATTCAGGTGTTGAGAGCGATGCACACAGTGAGACCTATTTCTCCCTGTTTGAAACAGGAGACAAAGAAAACAAAATCATACAAGGACATAGCAATTTTATCGATGCCGGCGAAGTATTTCAATTTCATTTTCATTTATCGTTAGATTTATTGACTATCGGCTCAGGCCTAGTCACCATCAAAACTTTTTTCGAAAGAATCAAAATTCTGACTTGTAACGATTCCTAACTGATATAAAAAAATCTTATTTATTTTTTTTTCCCTTCCTTTTTGTTTTTTATCTTTCATGTCCAGCCACTCAAAACAAACAAAACCTGTTTTCTGTTGAAGGAGCCATCTGGAGTAATGTGGCCAGAAATGATACTGCAATCACGGTCAAAATTCTGTAGTCCCTACCACTCTCCATTACTGAGGTTTACAGATACACAGCCGAATCTGAATCCTAATCCAAGGAACTTCAAATGGCAATCGACGAGTCCTATGCTGTAGGTTTCTCTTGTTTATGATTCTTGCAAGATGATTTACTAAGTAATTATGCCAAATTTTACTAATGTCAATTAGCCAACTGTATTTGTAAAGTTACGCAGCAATATTTTTATCGGGAGTCAGGATAGATTGTTTGCATTACCTTGCTAAAATGTCTAGTTTGACCGCACGGACCATCATCGAATTGATTATATATAATATATATCGCTTAGGTCTACTTTGATAGCGAGCCAAGGCCAACAGGAAAATAACTGCTAAATTTCGTTCAGCATAACTCCATGTTGCAGCCAACCTGATGCCCTGCATTCTCTTCCATTTCGGCACATCACCATCTTTCAGTTCGATGCTATGAGACAACCCACCGTTACGCAAAAACCACGTTACGCATACCATTAAGCCTACTACCATGTCATTACACACAGAGGAAAATCATCTCATGTAAGGCATTATATCGTGCCAAGCAAATGCCACCCTATATGTGTCTAATACACATACAGAACCAGAAACCGCAATTAGCCGCGTTAATGTTGGAACGCACTCCCTCAGCATGTCAGTATATTGAGAACAAAATAAGCACTGACACTACGCATATCCCCATAGGTTTTATTTGTTCAAAATATATTTTGCCCTGTCAGTTGGATGACTGATCGACATACAGGCTAACGGGAATACATTTTTCCCGTTAGCCTATATGTCGATGTGTCATTGATCGGGCGAGCATGCTAAGCATTTGTTGCACGAACATACTAGCTTTGTTAGACAAGGTCATAGACTGTATTGGACAATATAGTTTACATACCAAAAGTCTATTTCCATTTATTACAAGAAATAAGAAAAGGTAAATGCCTAACTTACCTATCAAGAAGGAAATTAGCAAGTTTGGCGTCAGAAGAAAAAATCTTCTCTGCCTTCAATTGTCTCCATCTTTCAAAGGCATCCCCGATACAAATCCTTGTTTTGTTTCTGGCTTTGTCATGAATAAGTTGAGAAACGTAACGATGCCTTTTAGATTGACTGAGGTCTGACATGTTTAGTAACTTTACCAGTGGCAGTAGCTCAACAAAGATGGCGGTGCTTGACTGGCAACTTGGATGTGACACACTCACAGACTTTCTAATTGATCAAACGGTGGACGGGGTATCGAAATTAAAACAATAACAATATTTCAGGGCTGTAAATCTAATTTTGAAATGAGTATATCCCAGCTGAACTACTGTTATCAGTTATAAAGGTATTTGAAAATAACATGATTTATTAATGCCTTTTGACATATCATGGGCTGATACTGATACCATTTATTCAAGGTTGGCATTTGCACAATATTTTATTGATTTATTGATATGTATTGATTCATTTGGACCTCCCATTTCCCGCTGCGGACATATATCAGCTACAAACCATCTTGAGGTAGCCGCATTCGTAGCTTAGTTTGTTGATAGTTCGGCTCATGCTCGGCCTAGGGTGACTCAGAAGACAAAGAGGAAGTGCGATGGCCCGCACAGGAAGTGACCGCTGAGGTGGAAGTGAAAGAGACCACAGTGTTGTTTTGTGTGAGGGGAGAAGCAGAAAAAGGAGGACCTTGATTGGCTCTTTGAAGGCTTTGCTGCCAAAGAACCGCTAATGAACAACGACATAAGTTTATGCTGACATTACAGCAGCAAACTAGTCCAAAGAAAGCAACAACTGGTCTTCTGAAGGTTAATGTTGTGTGTCCGAGGTGGAGCTTGTTGTCGTCATGAGGCTCTACGATCATTCTTTCTGTCTGACCATCTTCTCTCTCTCCTCTCCTGGAGCGTGTTGGGCTGCGGCCCAGACAACAATCCAGCTAAACACAGACCTTGCAGATTCCTCTGGTCTGTCGGTGAACGTCTTGGACGTCTTGGACGCACCAAACTCATCTCACCAAACTCATCTCACAATTTCCAAGTTGTGCAGTCAGACATTTCATAGTTGAAAGCGCCAACTTGTCCCAGTGGCCTTTGAAATGAAGTCAGCGGTTTTGCTAAGTGGCTTTAGCTGGGAAGTCCCAGACCTCCAGCAGGCTGGGTTGTCTTCCTGCATTGCGCCTTTGAGTCATCTTAAGATGACTCAGGGTGTGTTTACACTTCTAATCTTGGTCTTAAGTCTGCTTACTGGTCTAGTCTGGTTTCTTTGGTTAGATGTGAACTCAGTCCAGGACCAGAAAGAAGGACCGAGACTGCCTGAGTGAGGCAAGTGTGAACGCATCGAAAAACCGATAAACTGTCATGTTCAAGTAGGGCTGGGCGATACGGCTGAAAACTGTATCCTGGTATAAGTGTTTCATATCGGTCAATATCGGTAATGACTGATATTTTTTTTATGACCTATCGTAAATAAGGACCGGGAGAAAAATATAATAAATATAAATAAATTGAAATTAAATTAAAAATAATTTAAGTAAACTTTATTTTATTTCAAGTTTACCCTCCTCTGATTGTAATCCCCTTAGCTATCAAAGCAAAAATGAAAGGAAATGTCAACACAAGCATGGAAAACACTCAAAACAATGTGAACACAATTGTAAATTCACATTGAACACTAAACAATAACCTCTTAAAATGAAGGTGCAAAAAAAAGGAATATGTAAGAAATGCTTCAATGTCAATCAATGTTTATTTATATAGCACCAAATCACATATTTCTCAAAGGACTGCACAAATCATTACGACTACAACATCCTCGGAAGAACCCACAAAAGGGCAAGGAAAACTCACACCCAGTGGGCAGGGAGAATTCACATCCAGTGGGACGCCAGTGACAATGCTGACTATGAGAAACCTTGGAGAGGACCTCAGATGTGGGCAACCCCCCCCCCCCTCTAGGGGACCAAAAGCAATGGATGTCGAGCGGGTCTAACATGATACTGTGAAAGTTCAATCCATAGTGGCTCCAACACAGCCGCGAATGAAGTGTAACAAAATAGTGCAAAGCGTGAACATGTAAATATAGAGAAACCTAAGAAATATTTTCCGCATGTTTAGTGCCAGAAAGTTACTGCTGTGTAACATATATTTTGGTCTAATATTCTTATTTAAGTATGGAAAGGAATTTAGGTTATGCAGTAATTATTATTGGATAAAATTACTCTTATTTTAAAGTAGCACGTTATGTTTAGTCCCTACATGTTGTTTCCATATACCCGCATAGTGAACAAACAAGATGTAAAAAAAAAAAAACCCAAAAAAAACAAAAAAACCTGCCATACTGTCTAGGTGATTTTTACGGTTTTAACCACAATTTCTTCATTTTTACTTTCTCTTCTCTCTCCGTGCAAAGAGCCAACCACCAGACAACAAGATTGGTGCAACCTAACTTGAAACTGTTAAGCGATTGGTTGTTAGCATGTCACTTCCATTGCTCAGTGATCACTTCTTGTTTTGGTAGGTTATCAGCGTGGCAGTATCTTTGCTGATGCAACCAACCTTGCTTCCTAACTTCTGGTTATGAAGCATATATATATATATATATATATATATATATATATATAAATATACAAATATACACACACACACACACACACACATATATATACATATGTATGGATACACATATTTTCTATGCATATACATATATATGCATGCATATATGCATATATATGCATATGCATACATATATATGCATATGCATGTATATGCATATATATGTGTGTGTGTGTGTGTATATATATATATGTATATATATATATGTATATGTGTGTATGTATATATATATATATATATATACTGTATATATATGTATATATATATATATATATATATATGTGTATATATATATATATATAAAAATAGACAGTCGGAAATTACAGAATTCTCCATCTGCCAGGACGCTACAGTGTTTTGTTTTTAATGTTTTCTCCTCAAATATACTTTTTTCCAAATGTGTCAGGGGCAATAATGCAAATCCACGATGACCTCATCAAGTCAAACCACACGCATCCTCAGATTATTCTGACTCATTGTGATTTACGGTCCATCCTACATGGCCTTCCAGCATGCCACACTTCGCGCAATACATCCTCTAAATGTATTTTTACGTTTGCGTTGTCACGCCGCGGACACCAAAAGCAGCCCTGGCGTTTGGCAGCAATGAGGTCATCCACATATTTGCCTGCAGCTGTTCCCCAATTCCTGTTCCGCTAGGGAGAAAAATGCACTAGAGAATTCTAACTGACCCCTTAGTAGAACCTCAAGTCAAGTCCCAAAACATGACTAATTAGAGACTTTGTGCCCTTAAAAAGGTTTGATGTTTTATGATGTGTTTGCGAGCTTTAAAATGTTTGCTGCTAAATATAAAACACAGTTTTTTCATTTCATTTCCTCCTCTTCTGCTTTTTTTAAACACAGAGGTGGCAGCTTAATGGCCTTTTTAGTTATTCCCAGTCCCGGCTCACGTCATCATTGTCTCATTTGTGGACACACGGCTGGTAACCACACAAATAAACACACTCGCACCCTAGCGATGGGCGATACGGCCTAAAATTTATATCGTGATATATATACATTGCAGTTTCCTGCAATAATTATTTATTATTTGTTATGGAAAAGATAATGAAACATTAGAAAAGGAGTTACAAATGCTTCTAATTTAGTTGCTGATGTATGAGGTAACATATTGCCTCATTTCCAGCGGTGTTATTTTTGTTGAACTATTATTCTTCTTGTTAATTTACTATTAATATTTAACTACAATCTGTTGTAACATTTTGCTATTTACATTTCTGTTAAAATATAATAAACACTTATAAGTATTTTGTTTGGATACTTTACATTAGTTTTGGGTAATACTACAAATGTGGGTATCGATCCAATACCAAGTAGTTACAACCTTGTAACTGTTTTGGACCTTTTGTTTGCTTTTTCTCCGTGTGTGGTATTTTAGTTCCTGTCCTGTACCCTTATTTTGTAGTATTTACAGGCTTCCACACCTGCTGCCTGATTGGCAATTGGGACACACCTTTATAAAGTTTCCAATCATTCTCATATTTCATATTTGCATATTGCTTCATGTACACCTGTTGTTCCCGATACAAGAGAATTTGCTTGTCTTGTGCATTTACTGGTGCACTCGCCTTCTTTTGTTTTTCCGTTTTCTGTTATTTTCTCCTACCCGTTGTAACGCGACTTATACTCCAGTGCGACTTATATATGTTTATTTCCTTCTTTATTATGCATTTTCGGCAGGTGCGACTTATACTCTGGAGCGACTTATACTCTGAAATATACGGTAAATGCAATTAATATGTTCCATGCACCATAAAGTTCTCATGAGATTTATTGATGGGTACGCGATTCTGCGGAAAGGTACGCGGCAAACCAGCCAATGTTTCCAACTCGGCGACCTTGTCGCTAAATCTGACGACTTTTCAATCCCCTTGGCTACTATTTTTGGTCAACATCTACAAACCTTGTTTCCATATGAGTTGGGAAATTGTGTTAGATGTAAACATAAACGGAATACAATGATTTGCAAATCCTTTTCAATCCATTTTCAATTGATTGCACTACAAAGACAAGATATTTGATGTTCAAACTCAAACTTTATTTTTTTTTTGCAAATAATAATTAATTTAGAATTTCATGGCTGCAACACGTGCCAAAGTAGTTGGGAAAGGACATGTTCACCACTGTGTAACATCACCTTTTCTTTCAACAACACTCAACAAACGTTTGAGAACTGAGGAAACTAATTGTTAAAGCTTTAAAAGTGGAATTTTTTTCCCATTCTTGTTTTATGTAGAGCTTCAGTCATTCAACAGTCCAGGGTCTCCGCTGTCGTCTTTTACGCTTCATAATGTGCCACACATTTTCGATGGGAGACAGGTCTGGACTGCAAGCGGGCCAGGAAAGTACCCACACTCTTTTTTTACGAAGCCACGCTGTTGTAACACGTGGCTTGACATTGTCTTGCTCAAATAAGCAGGGGCGTCCATGATAACGTTGCTTGAATTACAACATATGTTGTTCCAAAACCTGTATGGACCTTTCAGCATTAATGGTGCCTTCACAGATGTGTAAGTTACACATGCCTTTGGCACTAATACACCCCCATACCATCACCAATGCTGGCTTTTGAACTTTGCGCCTACAGCAATCCGAATGGTTATTTTCCTCTTTGTTCTGGAGGACACCACGTCCTCTGTTTCAAAATATAATTTGAAATGTGGACTCGTCAGATCACAGAACACCTTTCCACTTTGCATCAGTCCATCTTAGGTGAGCTCGGGCCCAGCCAAGCTGGCAGCGTTTCAGGATATTGATGATAAATGGGTTTGGCTTTGCAGAGTAGAGTTTTAACTTGCACTTACAGATGTAGCGACCAACTGTAGTTACTGACAGTGGTTTTATGAAGTGTTCCTCAGCCCATGTGGTGATATCTTTTACACACTGATGTCGGTTTTTGATGCAGTAATATCACCGCTTACATGCAGTGATTTCTTCAGATTCTCTGAACCTTTTTGATGATTTTACGGACCGTAGATGGTAAAATCCCTAAATTCCTTGCAATAGCTCGTTCAGAAATGTTGTTCTAAAACTGTTCGACAATTTGCTTACAAAGTGGTGACCCTCACCCCATCCTTTTGTGAATTACTTAACATTTCATGGAAGCTGTTTTTATACCCAATCATGGCACCCAACTGTTCCCAATTAGCCTGCACACCTGTGGGATGTTCCATATAAGTGTTTGATGAGCATTCCTCAACTTTATCAGTATTTTTTGCCACCGTTCATAACTTCTTTTTCACGTGTTGCTGGCATCAAATTCTAAAGTTAATGATTATTTGCAAAAAAAAAAAAAAAGTTTATCAGTTTGAACAGCAAATATGTTGTCTTTGTAGTGCATTCAGCTGAATATGGGTTGAAAATGATTTGCAAATCATTGTATTCCGTTTATATTTACATCTAACACAATTTCCCAACTCATATGGAAACAAATCTAGCCACTTCTTCCGGTGTTATTGGAGACTGTTTTTTGTCCTGGAGACTTTTTTTTGAGTCTTGGAGACTTAAAAAAAACAGGCAGTGATGGGTGCTGCAAGCGGTGTGGATATCCTCACGGGGAGAGAATTGCAGAGGGTCGCACGTGTAGATCATTTGTCATCTGGATTTTTCTTTTATGTTACATTCCATTTGTAGTGGGAAGTCAGAATTTCCGAGTTCCTAGCCGGAAGTTTGGACTGGAATGTCAAATGCGAATGTTTCTTTACTTTCACACCTAAATAAATCACCTACCGTATTTTCCGGACCATAAGGTGCACCGGATTATAAGGGGCACTGCCGTTGATCGGGTCTATTTAGGTCTATTTTCATAGAAAAGGCGCACTGTGTTATAAGACGCATTAAAAGGGTCATATTATGATTTTTTTTTCTAATTTTAAAACACTTCCCTGTGGTCTACATATCATGTAATGGTGTTTTTTTTTTAGTCAAAATGTGGCATAGATTATGTTTTACAGACCATCTTCAAGTCACTTTCTGACAATCGCTTTGTGGGTGGGTCTTATTTACTTGGCTCCACTTTGACAGCGTCTTTTCACCGTCATCCTTGTTGTACCAATGTGGCGTGCAAGGACGGGAGTGGAAGAAATGTCTATAGATGGAGCTAACTGTTTTAATGGCATTCAGACTTTACTTAATACCGGAGCAGTATCTGCTGATCCATGGCTCACTAGTGCAACAACAACAACGCCAAAAATGTGTCCCTTGAAAACCCATCCGACCGGAACTCTCTAAAAACTAAAGTTTCATGGGTGAATGATGTAAACCTTTAGCGCTTCCATAGCGAGTATACTGACAGATATAAGTTAGAACTTTACGCAACTTTATATTAGAAATGGCCACTGTGGAGGATAAATGCCCCACAACAAGAAGATAGAGAAAAAGAAGAAGCTGGGATACAATGGCGGACACGCGAACATTTTCAGGACTTACGCATGTCCCAAATACACATCAGCAGGTACCAGAATGTAAAAAGAGCTGGTTTTGTATAATATTGCAAAACAAAACACCAGATAATATGTCTGCTAAGAAGTGCCATTTTGCGTTTTTTTATACACATGCCATAATAATACTTGTATGTTGCCTGTCTATCTGTGTTGGCCCTGTTATGAGGTGGCGACTTGTCCAGAGTGTACGCTGCCTTCCACCCGAATGCAGCTGAGAAGGGTCAAGCGGTAGAAAATGGATGTATGTATGTTGAAACACAGTATGTCTGACTACGGTAGCTGTAATGCGGCGACAATAGCTTACTAAAGACAAACTAAAACATTTTGACAGATTTATAATTACCTTAGACTTAGACTTAGACTTCCTTTTTATTGTCATTCAAATTAGAACTTGACAGTACAAATAAGAACAACATTTTGTTGCATTAGCTCACGGTAGTGTAGGATAAAAAAGTATTAAGGTGTAGATATAAATAAATAGATTACTGTACAGAAAAATATATTGAACTTTTGCATATGAATCCAGGTTTATGGATGTATGTTATATTGTCTTTTTATTCCAGCGAGTTAATCCATTTTGGGGGGAATTGAGAAATAGTTATGATGCGTTCAAGAGTCTTACGGCCTGAGGGAAGAAGCTGTTACAGAACCTGGAGGTTCTGCTTCGGAGGCTGCGGAAACTCTTCCTAGAGTCCAGCAGTCAAAACAGTCTGTCAGAGGTATTAGTTGTTGTCGAACCCTGAGATGCAGAGAAGGAGGGAGGCATTTTGCAGGAAAACATAGTTTAATTTAAAAGACTAGAACTAGAACAAACAAAAGGTACAAACAAAAAAACACGCACGTGGGCGGATATAACAAACTAAGGATTATGAACAAACAAATCGGAATCAGGGAACAAAAAACAGTAAGCTACAAACATCTACCAAATATAGCTTACCGCTACGCTGCAATAACACGACCAGTAGGAATGACAAGTAGAAAATGACATTGACACGACAATAATCCAGCCCTGACTGGAGGAGAAAACAGGTCTTAAATAGTGGCTGGCTGATTGATATCAGGTGTGGCCAGGTGCCAATCAGCCACAACTGAGGGTTACACAGCACTCAGGGAGACAAACAGGAAACAGAACCAAAATAAGAGTGCTGAAAGGAACTAAAGACAAATGCAGAGGAAAAACTAAGACATAGACCAAAACTGTCAGGGACAAGCCTGACAGTCATTGGGGGGGGTGTGGAATGTTCTATATTCTCATTGGAACATTTAAAGTTTTGGTGTTGTTTACTGGCGTCATATTGCAGTCTACATGTATCTCTTATGTGTGACTGCCGTCTACTGGTCACACTTATCGTTACACCATATACCAAATAAAATAGCTTCGAGGTCAGTAGGCACAACCAAAATTATTCCGTACATTAGGCGCACCGGGGTATAAGCCATGCTGTCAATTTTTGAGAAAATTAAATGATTTCAAGTACTCCTTATCGTACAAAAAATAAGGTAACTTGATTTGCCTACTGTACACAGCCTCAGTCACGTATTCACCTCGTAATCATCTGCATGTGTGTGTCTCTCTGTGACAAAAGTAGAACATTTCACAAGCTAGCTCAAAGCTGCCACTGTTTGCGCCTTGGTTTAAATAGCGAGATGTAAATATATCTTCACTGTCATGTCAAGCTAATATGAAATCACTGCAACGTCCCAATTCCATCGTTCATGTTAATGAGCCAGTCACTAGACATGGTAATTGGTACATGGTAAATGGATTGTACTTGTATAGCGCTTTCCTCCCTTTTATTGTAGATAAAAGGTTGAATATTATATATAGTAATAATATAGATACAATCCTCCATCATTTTAATCAAATTTGATACTCTAACAAAATTGATTAAAAACAACAGCTAATAATCAAAAGAAGATAGGTAATCTGCAGTTTTAATCACAATGATCATTGTTTTAAACTCACTTTTGTACCTTTCCTACAGTCCCCATTGCTATAAATTATGCAAGTGAGTTGATGACGTCATCAAGCAACTTTAAGGACAGCCACTAGTTACTTTCCTTGCTAAGGAGTTGGCAACACTGAAACCGACTAGTCTGTTACGCACATGTTTGGCCGTGTCATAACTGAGAAAATATACAAGAACCTTGTCAAAATATTAGCAAGAAAGCAAAAACTAAATGAATCTTTGGGCACCACATGATGCGATTCAATTCTTGGGAGTAACAATTTAATTCAGAAATTGACTCTGGATTCAAAACAATTCTGGAGTCAAAATCAATACATTTTAAAACATTGGATGCCAGTTCTATGATTAACTAAATTCCTCCATAAAATAAAGAAACTGCTATGATCAATTTTTATATTACTTAAAAGAAAACTTGTTTTGTCTGATAAAATGCCTCCCAAACATTTCCATCCATCCATCCATCCATCCGTTTCATTTAATGAAGTCAAATACAAATAAGGCAACAGGAGAAGTATCCAACATAGTTTACATCTACATAATAAATAGCCAGTGTGGCTGGACAGGACAGTTTGGAAAAAAAAAGTGTATTTTTTATTTTTATAAATTAATAGGAATTGCTATTAATTTGAAAATCTATTTTTTTTATATAAACTCCTACCTATAATAATATCAATGATAATGTAACCGAAGGTTTATATATGTCGCCTATAGTGTATAAAACTACAAAGTAACAAACACAGAGGCTCCAGTTTTACACGAGGACCACCTTTATTTTCCTTCCTTTTCAAAAACTCCGCTCCACCACACGTGTCACCACTTCCGCTCTTAGCGCCTTCAAAATAAGAGCTCAAAGCATATACTGTATAAACAGCTTATAACAGGAACTTAATAACACAAATAGGCAAGCCCATAAAAATAGGTGACATACCTCCACTCATACAAAAAGAAACGTCCTCATGCAAAAATAACACAGCCGGTTAACACAAAAAAAATAAAATAAAATAAAATATATATATATATATATATATATATATATATATATATATATATATATATATATATATATATATATATTTTTTTTTTCCTTCCTTTTCAAAAACTCCACTCCAACACAAGTGTCACCACTTCCGCTCTTAGCGCCTTCAAAATAAGAGCTCAAGGCATATACTGTACAACAGCTTATAACAGGAACTTAACATCACAAATAGGCAAACCCATAAAAATACGTTACAATAACTTTTTAAAAATCATATGATGCAGAGCTCTACTCTTTATTGACTGTTTTAATGCTGATATTGACTATTGGCCCACAGAGGCTCAAACATGTACTAGAAACTGAAAGATCAATGAAAACGTTGGAGCCATTAGCCACACGTTAAGCTCCGCCCACCACAAAGCCACCATTGATGACATAACTTAGCTGCGTGTTTAATCTCTTTAACACCGTTTTCATAGTGATGCCTCTCTTATAATCTGCATCTTGATGGGAATCAAACAGTGACGCATATACTTTATTCACATATATACAGTGGTGCAAAAAAGTATTTAGTCAGCCACCGATTGTGCAAGTTCTCCCACATAAAATGATGACAGAGGTCTGTAATTTTCATTATTGGTACACTTCAACTGTGAGAGACAGAATGTGAAAAAAAAAATCCAGAAATTCACATTTTAGGAATTTTAAAGAATTTATTTGTAAATTATGGTGGAAAATAAGTATTTGGTCAACTATTCAAAGCTCTCACTGGTGGAAGGAGGTTTTGGCTCAAAATCTCACGATACATGGCCCCATTCATTCTTTCCTTAACACGGATCAATCGTCCTGTCCCCTTAACAGAAAAACAGCCCCAAAGCATGATGTTTCCACCCCCATGTTTCACAGTAGGTATGGTGTTCTTGGGATGCAACTCAGTATTCTTCTTCCTCCAAACACAACGAGTTGAGTTTATACCAAAATGGATACATGGATGATGCAGAAGAGGATTGGGAGATTGTCATGTGGTCAGATAAAACCAAAATATAACTTTTTGGTATAAACTCAAATTGTCGTGTTTGGAGGAAGAAGAATACTGAGTTGCATCCCAAGAACACCACACCTACTCTGAAGCATGGGGCTGGAAACATCATGCTTTGGGACTGTTTTTCTGCTAAGGGGACAGGACGATCGATCTGTGTCAAGGAAAGAATGAGATTTTGAGCCAAAATCTCCTTCCATCAGTGAGAGCTTTGAATGGTTGACCAAATACTTATTTTCCACCATAATTTACAAATAAATTATTTAAAATTCCTAGAATGTGAATTCCTGGATTTTTTTTCCACATTCTGTCCTCACAGTTGAAGTGTACCTATGATGAAAATTACAGACCTCTGTCATCATTTTAAGTGGGAGAACTTGCACAATCGGTGGCTGACTAAATACTTTTTTGCCCCACTGCATATCATAATCACACATGGAAACTTTATTCAAATTGTTATATCATAATCACACATGGAATATGATATGGATATGTGAAAATAATACAAAGAGAAAATACAACAAAGCGGATGCGATGATCCATGTTCAGTGGTCACAAGTGAGTGTGGCTTTTAAAGGTCCAGTGCCTCAAATTGATTTATATCACAGCGGTAACCATGGAAACAGATGCTCCCTTGGTGGCTGATTGTATAGCAGGGTGCGGCCCCTAAATCAATAGCTGGACGGTGATGTCATTGAACAATAGTTGAAAGTAACACAACGACACAAAAGTGAAGTTGCAACATATGTGTTACAGACTGCTGGAGTCAATTCTTAGACGTAGGCAAACTGCGCCCGTGAAATGTTTCTTAATGATTTTTTAAAGACGTTTAACGACATAGCTGTAACAAGCAATAGGATTTTAGATACTATTTTAAATCACCCAGAATCTTGAACTGCCACAAAGTAATTCCAGTGGTTTCTTAAGGTAGTGACTGCGTGCTTTCCAGTGACATAGGGGTAATTACAGCAGCTCCAGGAAGATGAGGCTTTGATACAAAGCAGAGTGGGTCAATGTTTACATAGCTGTGTGATGGATGCCGTGAGAGAATAAAATTATGCAGAAAAGTTAAATTTAGTTGTGATGTAAGGGGCTCCACCTCTTAAAAATGGCTGCGCTGTGTGTGTACTGTACTGCACAGGGAAGTTAAAGTTAAAATTTAAAGTACCAATGATTGTCACACACTTGGTGTGGTGAAATTTGTCCTCTGCATTTGACCCATCCCCTTGTTCACACACAGTAAGGTGAGGGGAGCAGTGACCAGCAGTAGTGGCCCCCACACTTTAATAATTTTTGGTGATTTGACCCCCAATTCTAACCCTTGATGCTGAGTGCCAAGCAGGGAGGTAATGGGTCTCATTTTTATAGTCTTTGGTATGACTCGACCGGGGTTTGAACTCACGACCTACCGATCTCAGGGCGGACACTTTAACCACAAGGCCACTGAGCAGGCAGGCGATGTCTTCAAAATGGCAACACTCTAAGTCTTCAAGAAGCATGCAAAATGAAGCTTTTGGAAACCGGGACATACAGGCATGGGTCATGCGATCTAAACATTGGTAATAAAAACTACAACTAGGATGCATGTTATCATCAAACAGCTAGTGTGTAATAAGTGCAATACTTACAGTACAGACACTTTGTAGGACTTAACATAAGACACGACTGGCACATTGAACTTATGCCAAAGACCTACAAACTGAAATGAATGCATATTTGCAAGTGATACTGAGTAGTGTTAAGAAAACAAGATATAACAACTGAACAGCACAGTAATTATCATCAGCTCAATGGCGAATGCTGAATACCAAATTAGACATTTTGATTTATGACTGCATCAACGCACACAAGGGACCGTATCGGCTCAACTGTAAAAGGTATCCATCCTTGGCAGTCATGTTTAAAGCAGTCTTGGAAAAAAGGGACCCACGCACATGCAACAGACCAGATGGCACTTACAGTTGTGCCTACTGTAATAACTGGACTACAGTTCTCTCCAAAGTGGACTCAAAAATCAAACCGTGTCATTTTGGATCATGAGCCTGAGTTTTTATTTTCTAGCTATTTTAGGATGTGTCAACTCGCCTTCCAGGAAAACAAATCCGCCATTACTGGAAGTAGGGATTTAGCTTCTTTAACTGATAATCTGTAATATCCTTTTTTCATTTTTTTTTTTTTTATTACAGTCCTCCAACCCAGTGGTTCTCAAATGGGGGTACGCGTACCCCTGGGGGTACTTGAAGGTATGCCAAGGGGTACGTGAGATTTTTTGTTAATATTCTAAAAATAGCAACAATTCAGAAATCCTTTATAAATTTATTTTTTGAATAATACTTCAACAAAATATGCATGTAAGTTCATAAACTGTGAAAAGAAATGCAACAATGCAATATTCAGTGTTGACAGCTAGATTTTTTTGTGGACATGTTCCATAAATATTGATGTTAAAGATTTCTTTTTTTGTGAAGAAATGTTTAGATTTAAGTTCATTAATCTAGATGGATCTCTATTACAATCCCCAAAGAGGGCACATTAAGTTGATGATTACTTCTATGTGTGGAAATCTTTATTTATAATTGAATCATTTGTTTATTTTTCAACAAGTTTTTAGTTATTTTTATATCTTTTTTTCCACATAGTTCAAGAAAGACCACTACAAATGAGCAATATTTTGCACTGTTATACAATTTAATAAATCAGAAACTGATGACATAGTGCTGTATTTTACTTCTTTATCTCTTTTTTTCAACCAAAAATGCTTTGCTCTGATTAGGGGGTACTTGAATTAAAAAAAACTTTCACAGGGGGTACAATACTGAAAAAAGGTTGAGAACCACTGCTCCAACCCGATGAGCGCTTTTGGTTGTCAGCGTTAAAGTGCCTCGATTGTGTAGCGTCTATGTTTAGACTTGCGAGGCTGACCTCTCACCCCGTGGAGCAGCTCGTTGAGAGTCTGCATGCTTCTCTGTGATCAACTTGTTATTCTTCCGTTTTGGTTTTCTTTCGTCGGCCGGAATAAAGTGACCAGTTGTTGCAGTTCTCAGTGGCCCCTCCTGTCTCCTTGTGGACTCGTCGGGCACAGTCCGGCTCTTTGTTTGCGACACACACCCGACTTTCTGTTTCCTCCCAGCATAGCTGCATCGCTGGGATAGAGGCTAGAGGCTCCTAAAAAAAAAAAAAAAGAAAAAAAGTGCGGGAAGGATCTTCAACAGATGCATTTCAAGGATGCTGCGTCACTGAATTCCACAGAGCGAGTGCGCCAGTGTTTAGCTTTTTCCTGAATGTTCGTGCTAGGTTCTATGCTAATGTTCAACTTTATATTTCAACATTTGACATGCATTTATCGCTTAACGACGACATATTTGCCATTTAAAGGCCTACTGGAAACCACTACTACCGACCACGCAGTCTGATAGTTTATATATCAATGATGAAATATTAACATTGCAACACATGCCAATATGGCTGGTTTAGTTTACTAAATTGCAATTTTAAATTTTCCGGGAAGTTTCTTGTTGAAAACGTCACGGAATGATGACGTGTGCGCGTGACGTCATGGACTGTAGAGGACATATTAGCGCAGCACCATTTGCGGCTAAAAGTCGTCTCTTTTCATCGCGCGATTACACAGTATTTTGGACATCTGTGTTGCTGAATCTTTTGCAATTTGTTCAATTAATAATGGAGAAGTCAAAGTAGAAAGATGGAGTTGGGAAGCTTTAGCCTTTAGCCACACACACACACGGTGATTCCTTTTTTTAAATTCCCGGAGGTGAAGCTTGACTATGGATCAGAGCGTTCAAGCGAACATGGTTCCCGACCACTTGTCAACCGGCAGGTTTCGGTGAGAAAATTGTGGTAAAATCTCGCCTCTTACTGGAGATCAGCTGCGTTTGCGCCGTTCATGCAGCTGCCGTCGACTGCCCTCAGAAACTGGCCTCAAGACACCCGTGGACACACCCCTCCGACTATCAGGTACTATTTAATTTCACTAAAACACTAGCAACACAATAGAAAGATAAGGGATTTCCCAGACTTATCCTAGTAATAAATGTGTCTAATTACATTTATTACTAAATGTAATAAATGTAATAAATGTAATTTATTACATTTATTAATAAATTACACCCCTCTGCCGCCGCCTGGAGCCGTCGCCTTTTCTTCTTCTTTTTTTTTTTTTTTTAGTGCTTTATTCTAACTTTCCTCATCCACGAATCTTTCATCCTTGCTCAAATTAATGGGGAAATCGTCGCTTTCTCGGTCTGAATTGCTCTTACTGCTGGTGGCTCACATTATAAACAATGTGAGGATGTAAGAAGCCCTCTCACCGGTGATGTCACGCGCACATCATCTGCTACTTCCGGTACAGGCAAGGCTTTTTTATCAGCGACCAAAAGTTGCGAACTTTATCGCCAATGTTCTCTACTAAATCCTTTTAGCAAAAATATGTCAATATCGCGAAATGATCAAGTATGACACATAGAATGGACCTGCTATCCCCATTTAAATAAGAAAATCTCATTTCAGTAGGCCTTCAATGCAGTGATTAGATTGATATCTTTTAGTATGACAAAATTATTTCTGTGGTTTTTCTTATTCTTTACAAACTCAAAAATGAGGTGAGCTGTCCATGGTGAGCTCTGTTTTTGAATGATTGACAGGTGACAAATCTTCCCCTGGAGTTGATTGACAGGCCTTCGGGCAAGTCCAGTGGTTTTGTTACTTGATGACTCGGATGGCTTGACTTCCCCCCCATTGAGCAGAAAAGTGGCATCAAGGAAGAAGAGGGTCCAAGTGAAATAAAATGAATGAATACAAATGACAGAGAGGATTCAAAACAACTTTTGCATTTTTTAATTTATTTTTAAACTAGTACTGTTAGCCATATTCCAATTTGTGTAATGTTGTTCTTTTTAGACCAGATCTAATAGTCATTTTTATGCAATAATTTTAAATGATCTAAATTAAGAGCTTAAATACTACTGTTACAAAAATTAAGCATTACACGCAAATAATAATCTTCAACATTGAGATCAATCCCTTGCAAACTTAAAACTTATGTCTTAAAAAAAATACTTCTGTAAATAAAAATGTAGTATTGTACTTTGTATGCAAATAAACAAGTAAAACATTGAGATGACTACCTAGTTTCAGTAAGTGAATAAACACAGGGTTTTCTATAAAGTATACTTGGCTCCTTATTAGTGTGTACTAACGGTAAATACAATGTAATATGTAATATATCACTATATTCATGAATACATGCGTTATAAATCAGCAGCACACATACATTTGCATTTACCCTGCCCGGCTCAATGCTTTTTAAGATGCCCCAATAAGTTTGTTGAGCTGCTGCCCTTTTTAAAGAAACTTTGCAGCCCGTAGTCACTTGCTCCACGCCTGTTACCGTAAATCTAAACCACTGGCGACACTTTTCCTTTCTTTGGAACAAACGTCTCGCTCTCGTTAGCATTAGCATTAGCATTATCAATGTTTTGCTGGGCATGGAATCTCTGCTAAGGAAGTAAAAGACTGGACGAGGGCTATTGAAACGCATGGTGGTTAAAAGTAAATAAAAAAAACATTGATTTAAAATAAAAACCACCTTCTGCAACAAAAAAACAAAAATGTATCGATAAAATCGCAATATCGCCTAGGCCGAGAAAAGAGACATTTTTTCTTGTGTAGTTGCTTTTGCAAACCTAATTTTTTTCTTCGCCTTCAAACGCAAATAAAAAGCAGAATGAGTGTTTGTGTGCGGGTGTGTGTGTTTTTTTGTGTTGTGTTCGTCATAAACATTGCCTTGGGCATCCCGGCGGAAATTCTATTGAGTGGATGTCATGGGACACAAGACGCCGCCATGACATCTTGTGACTGGATGTTGCCTGAAGTGGTGGCTTGGCTCTGCTTTTAATGTCTTTGTTTGCTCCTCTTCTTCCAGGTTGGGATGTCCTGAGTTCCTACTAGCTGGCCCCAGGGAGCGCCGTGCTGATGGGACCGGCTCTGCCACCATGAGCTTACAAGATGGCAGCTGCATTTACGCCAGCAGCGCCAACATGGCCGCCGCCAGCGGCAGCATGCGGCGGCGCCTGGAGGACCAGGAGTTTAACCTGCGGGTCTACCCGGGCTCCCTGGCAGAGGGCACCATCTACTGCCCTGTCAGTGCCCGCAAGAACACCACGGCAGCCGAGGCCATCGAGTGCCTCATCGAGCGGCTGCGCCTGGAGCGGACCAAGTGCTACGTGCTGGCCGAGGTGAAGGAGTTTGGCGGCGAGGAATGGATCCTCAATCCCGGCGACTGCCCCGTGCAGCGTATGATGCTGTGGCCCAGGAACGCCCTGGAAAACCGTGGCGGCCTGGGTAGCGGTGACGATTACCGCTTCCTGCTGCGGGAAAAGAACCTGGACGGATCTATCCACTACGGCGGCAGTCTGCAGATGTGGCTGAGGGTGACCGAGGAGCGCCGTCACATGGTGGAACGGGGTTTCCTCCCACAACCTGCAGGAAGCGATCCCCCGACGGATCTCTGCGCTCTCCCGGAACTCACGGAGCGCGCCCTTTTGGAGAGTCTGCGCGCACGTTTCCGCCAAGAGAAGATCTACACGTACGTCGGAAGTATTCTCATTGTGGTCAACCCCTTCCAGTTCCTGCCCATATACAACCCCAAGTACGTCAAGCTCTACGACAACCACGCGCTGGGCAAGCTGGAGCCGCACATCTACGCCGTGGCCGACGTGGCCTATCATGCCATGCTTCAGCGTCGCAAGAACCAGTGCATCGTCATCTCAGGCGAGAGCGGATCTGGCAAGACGCAGAGCACCAACTTCCTCATTCATCACCTGACCGCCCTCAGCCAGAAGGGCTTCGCCAGCGGTGTGGAGCAGATCATCCTGGGGGCTGGGCCTGTGTTGGAGGTAAGCAGCTGCAGTGTTGGATGCGTTCACTTGGAAAACAGAACTTTGTATATTCTCATTCAGCTCAGTATATTCTCATGTTGTTGAATCACAACTGGACTGTCCTGGTTGTCTTAGAAGATAGTTCACCCCTTTTCTGAGGAGGCTTCACCAGTTAAGACAGTCTGAGGGTATTAGTGTCTGTATACACTAATTGTGCGTTCAATTTATACTGCGAAGTCCGGGTTTCTTGTCGGAACTCAAACTGAATCGCCCCTTAAGGTCGGATTTCCCAGACGTAAAGTCAGAGCATTCTGACACCCCCAAGTTGCCTTCAAAGATGGCTGCCCGGAATGAAAACGATAATGTAAGCTTTTATAACATTCCTTATTGGCACCTGTGATCATGTCTATGAATGTTCTCATTCATCCAGGTCAGTGTAATCTTTGGCCAGTCAATTGCTCGCAACGGGACTGTTTGGTTTGTCTTAGATGTTTCGCCCCTTATCTCAGTAGACTTCTTCAGTTCATGCTCATAGACTTTGATTGGTCAGATCTAGTCTTAGACTTCGATATGTCAGATCTCGTCTAAGACTAGATCTGACCAATCTAAGTCTATGAGCATGAACTGATGAAGCCTACTGAGGTATTGGCACCAGCCGCTAGCCTAGATCCGACCAATCTAAGTCTAAGACTAGATCTGACCAGTCAAAGTCTAAGACTAGCTCTGACCAGTCGAAGTCTAAGACTAGATCTGACCAATCTAGGTCAAAGACTAGATCTGACCAGTCGAAGTATATGACTAGCTCTGACCAGTCGAAGTCAATGAGCATGAACTGATTAAGCTTACTGAGGTATTGGCATCAGCCGCTAGACTAGATTTTACCAATCAAAGTCTAAGACTTGATCTGACCAGTCGAAGTCAATGAGCATGAACTGATGAAGCCTACTGAGGTATTGGCACCAGCAGCTAAACTAGATCCGACCAATCTAAGTCTAAGACTAGCTCTGACCAGTCGAAGTCTAAGACTAGCTCTGACCAGTCGAAGTATAAGACTAGATCTGACCAATTGAAGTCCATGACTAGATCTGACCAATCTAAGTCTAAGACGTGATCTGACCAGTCGAAGTCTAAGACTAGATCTGACCAGTCGAAGTCTATGAGCATGAACTGATTAAGCTTACTGAGGTATTGGCATCAGCCGCTAGACTAGATCTGACCAATCAAAGTCTAACACTTGATCTGACCAGTCGAAGTCTAAGACTTGATTTGACCAGTCGAAGTCTATGAGCATGAACTGATTAAGCTTACTGAGGTATTGGCATCAGCCGGTAGACTAGATCTGACCAATCCAGTTCAAAGACTAGATCTGACCAGTCGAAGTATAAGACTAGATCTGACCAATTGAAGTCCATGACTAAATCTGACCAATCTAAGTCTAAGACGTGATCTGACCAGTCGAAGTCTAAGACTTGATCTGACCAGTCGAAGTCTAAGACTAGCTCTGACCAGTCGAATTCTATGAGCATGAACTGATTAAGCTTACTGAGGTATTGGCATCAGCCGGTAGACTAGATCTGACCAATCCAGTTCAAAGACTAGATCTGACCAGTCGAAGTGTAAGACTTGTTCTGACCAGTCGAAGTCAAAGACTTGATCTGACCAGTCGAAGTCTGAGAATAGCTCTGACCAGTCGAAGTCTGAGACTAGCTCTGACCAGTCGAAGTATAACACTAGCTCTGACCTGTCAAAGTCTAAGACTAGATCTGACTAATCGAGGTCTATGAGCATGAACTGATGAAGCTTACTGAGGTATTGATCCGACCAAAGCAAAGTTTAAGACTAGATATGACCAATCAAAGTCTAAGACTAGGTCTGACCAGTCTAAGTCTAAGACCAGATCTGACCAATCGAAGTCTATGAGCATGAATTGATGAAGCCTACTGAGGTATTGGCATCAGCCGCTCGACTACATCCGACCAGTCGAAGTCTAAGACTAGATCCGACCAGTCGAAGTCTGAAGACTAGATCTGACCAATCAAAGTCTAAGACTAGATCCGACCAATCGAAGTCTAAGACTAAATCTGACCAATCGAAGTCTAAGACTAGATCTGACCAATCTAAGTCTAAGACTAGCTCTGACCAGTCGAAGTCTAAGACTAGCTCTGACCAGTCGAAGTCTAAGACTAGATCTGACCAATTGAAGTCTAAGACTAGATATGACCAATTGAAGTCTAAGACTAGATCTGACCAATCGAAGTCTTTGAGCATGAACTGATGAAGCTTACTGAGGTATTGCCATCAGCCACTAGACTAAATCTGACCAATCAAAGTCTAAGACTAGATCTGACCAATCTAAGTCTAAGACTAGCTCTGACCAGTCGAAGTCTAAGACTAGCTCTGACCAGTCGAAGTCTAAGACTAGGTCTGACCAGTTGAAGTCTAAGACTAGATCTGACCAATCCAAGTCTAAGACTAGATCTGACCAATCGAAATCTATGAGCATGAACTGATGAAGACTTCTTCGATGAGGGGCGAAACATTTCCTGAGACAAACCAAACAGTGCAGTTGCGATCCATTGAATGCCCTGAGTAAACTTGTGGATAGTCTTTGTACCACTACATCAGCCATATACGATGTATTGTTTGACGTTTATATATGATAACGTCACTGTATTGTAAACAATTGTTTTTATTTATGGTATATACGTCCTACGTCGCTAGCAATAGCGTCTGTGTTTCCTCTTCATATACTGTGTGAAGGTTGTGGAAAGAGTGCATATTTTCCCGTAAATTGTTTATATTTAGACAAGGCAAGCGCAAGAATAGCTTTTGTGGATGTGGCGTTTTCGACCTCGTAACTGGAATGCTCACAACTCTCCTATGACGTCATTGTTTGCTCCAACTTCTAACTAAATGGAATGCACCGTAAACCCACTGCAAAGGCAGATTCAACTGTCAAAATTACTGTATTTTCCCGGCTATAGAGTGCAGCAGTAAGTACACCATCATATTGAGAAGAAATATCAATTATTACATATATCGTATTTTTTGGAGTATAAGTCGCACCTGCCGAAAATGCATAATAAAGAAGGAAAAAAACATGTATAAGTCGCACTGGAGTATAAGTCCCATTTTTGGGGGAAATTTATTTGATAAAACCCAACATCAAGAATAGACATTTGAAAGGCAATTTAAAATAAATAAAGAATAATTACCAACAGGCTGAATAAGTGTACGTTATATGACGCATAAATAACCAACAGGTGCCTGGTATGTTAACGTAACATATTATGGTAAGAGTCATTCAAATAACTATAACATATAGAACATGCTATACGTTTACCAAACAATCTGTCACTCCTAATCCATAAATCCCATGAATCTTAATGAGCGACATAATATTATTTGATATTTTACGGTAATGTGTTAATAATTCCACACATAAGTCACTCCTGAGTATAAGTCGCACCCCTGGCCAAACTATGAAAAAAACTGCGACTTATAGTCCGAAAAATACGGTATTAGCTGCACCAGACCATAAGTTACAGATATATAACTGTACGAAATAATTTGTAAATGTTTGTTTACATGCCCTAATTGTTTTCAAACAATGCCTGTCAAACACGGCAGTAAAATGGATGATCAAACAAAACAAAAATGTTATCACATTGGTCTGACTACGGTCCCTTTTTAAAAATCAAAAAAAGTGCCATACTGTCGAAGTGACTTTTCCTGTTTTATCCACAATTTATTCATTATTACGTTCTCTTCTCATTCCGAGCAAAGAATCAGCTGCCCGACAACAAGATGGCACAACCAAACCTGATTATTGGTACTGTTACCTGATTGATTGGCTGTTAGCGTGTCACGCCCACTGATCAGTGATCACTACCTGCGTTGCTCGGTTACCAGAGAGCGTGTTCCTGTTGTTCATGCAACAGACTTTGCTTCCGGTTTCTTCCAACAAATATGACAAAAAATGTTAAACATTTTATCGAACGCATTGCTTTATATAGCCTGAGTCTACTGTGTGTTTTCTGTGATTGACTGGTGACAAGTCAATTCCAAAGTCTGCTGGGAGAGATTCCAGCTCCCTGTGGTCCTGAACGGGATCAGCAGTAGAACTCTGTATGTCCTGAAACTGACAGTTTGTACTGGAAACAAATGAGAAAACCTCTTCAAATAACCTTTACCCAAACCATAACTCATGAAAAATGTCCATCCGATCAATAGTTCTGTTTGTGGGAAAATCTTCTTTGCCAATTTTTGCTGCAGTTCTTCAGAGTCTCAGAAAACATCCTAAACTGTCACTTGGAATGAAGTCTCTGCTCTCGCTGCTCTATTTTCCTCAATTTGGTTAGGAATTCCCTGCGTCGCTCCAATGTGGCGCAGCTGCCTCGCCATCATTTCCACTTCATATGTTCCAAATTAATAGGGGGAGTGACAAAAGCCCGATGAAACCGGGAAAGTAATTTAGCAGTTTATTTTGTTCGGCCTGGGTATGTCAACTCCAGAGATGAGACATAAAACGGATTAGAAATGGCCGATTTATATTTAGCGCGTATGACTTTTATATAGACATCCTATGACCCAGAAAGCTACTTTTTCTTCACTGTTTTCAATCTCTGCATTGATGGAACCATTTCAGGGAATGTTGCCTAATCCGCCCTGGATTATGAATCAATGATGGATTATGGATTATAAAATTTCATCGGGATCTCCATGTTTTTTTTTTTGCTTTTTATAAGGGGGGTCTACTTCAGGACGGCATTCGCTTTAAACTGCTTAAAGTTAGATTTGTGTCATTTGCAGTCGGATAGACGTGACCCGGTCAACTCGTCTTCTTTTTCCACGTTGTTGTGCTGCATGCAGCTTCCCTTCAGGATGTGTGTGTGTGGGACGGGGGGGGGGCGGTCATGTCAGCATGCAGCTGTGCAGTTCGGTCACTTGGTGGTACGCTTTGTCATCTGAAAAACATCAATTCCCTTTTTTGGACCGACTTTAGGGAGCGCGTGTGTTGCTGTTTTGGCTCGTTCTCAATAATAATTGATGAAACAACATTCCAGCTCATGAATGGATGTACAAGTTTATTTATGGTGGTTGGATCACTATTAGCAATGTAGTGTCTGTGCTTATTTTGTCTGTGGAGCTTGGCTGCGAATACTGGGCATGATCAGACACACTTTTCACTTCCCTTCTGGGATTTTGGTGTGTGTGTTGCTGTTCACTTCGCTTTTAGGATGTAACCTAATTAGAATATCTCTGAAAAGTGTGTGAATGTGAGTGTGAATGTTGTCTGTCTATAAGTGTTGGCCGTGTGATGAGGTGGAGACTTGTGCAGGGTGTACACCGCCTTCCGCCCGAATGCGGCTGAGATAGGCCCCAGCGGCCCCCGCAACCCCAAAAGGGACAAGCTGTAGAAAATAGATGGATGGAAGTAAATTTATTTCAGTATTGTAGCCAGTTATATTTGATGAAATCTAGATTTAAAGGGGAACTACACTTTTTTGTCAATGGGAGCTCCTATATTTTCCCCATAAAACCCAATAAAAAACATAAAAAATACTCTATTTACATATCATGACTTGGATATTAACCAAGTATTAGTGATATTGTTATTATAAGCACTAACGTAAGCAAACTATTCATAGCGGCGCCGTCATCATGAGCTTGTGTGACTACATTGACATGATCAACTGATGAGCTGCTTCCTTGTTTCCTTGCTCATCAAACATCATCAACTAGATAGTAGAAGGATGAGTAGGTATTCCGACAATTTGGTCCACTTTGACAGCCAATTTAAAGGCCTACTGAAATGAGATGTTCTTATTTAAACGGGGATAGCAGGTCCATTCTATGTGTCATACTTGATCATTTCGCGATATTGCCATATTTTTGCTAAAAGGATTTAGTAGAGAACATCCACGATAAAGTTCGCAACTGGAGAAAAGCCCTGCCTCTACCGGAAGTCGCAGAAGATGACGTCACATGTTAATGGCTCCTCATATATTCACATTGTTTTCAATGGAACCCTCCAACAAAAAGTGCTATTCGGACCGAGAAAATGACAATTTCCCCCTTAATTTAAGCGAGAATGAAAGATTTGTGTTTGAGGATATTGGTAGCGACGGACTAGAAAAAAAAAAAATAATAAAAAAACGCGATTGCAATCGCGTTGCATTGAGACGGATTCATATGTTTTTAGAGACATTTACTAGGATAATTCTGGGAAATCATTTATCTTTCTATTGTGTTGCTAGTGTTTTAGTGAGTTTAACAGTACCTGATAGTCGGAAGTGTACGTCCACGGCCGGTTGTTGACGCGCAGTGTCTCGGGGAAGTCGACGGCAGCTGTAGGGAAGGCGCAAGCTCAGCTGATATACGGTAAGTGGCGACTTTTTAACCACAGTTTTCTCGCTGAAACCTGCTGGTTGACAAGTGGTCGGGATCCATGTCCGCTGTGATCCATAGTAAAGTTTCAACTCCCTGAATTTTAAACAAGGAATCACCGTATATTTGTGTGGCTAAAGGCTAAAGCTTCCCAACTCCATTGTTCTACTTTGACTTCTCCAATATTAATTGAACAAATTGCAAAAGATTCAGCAACACAGATCTCCAAAATACTGTGTAATTATGCCGTTAAAGCAGATGACTTTTAGCTGTGTGTGTGTGCAGCGCTCATATTCATAACAGCCCGTGACGTCACACGTACACGTCATCATTACGTGACGTTTTCAAGAAAAAAGAAGTCCCGGGAAATTTAAAATTGCAATTTAGTAAACTAAAAAGGCCATATTGGCATGTGTTGCAATGTTAATATTTCATCATTGATATATAAACTATCAGACTGCGTGGTTCGTAGTAGTGGGTTTCAGTAGGTATTTAAACCCGGGAATGACAAAAACGACACAAAAAGCTGCTTGGTTGCAACCTCCTTCTCTTCACGAGGATTTTTGAGTCATTCTTCATTTAAATATATGAACATAACATGTAATCATTGTTGGAGATGTCCGATAGTGGCTTTTTTACTGATATCCGATATTCCGATATTGTCCAACTCTTGATTACCGATTCCGATATATCTAGTCGTGGAATAAACGCATTATTATGCCTAATTTTGTCGTGATGCCCCGCTGGATGCATTAAACAATGTAACAAGGTTTTCCAAAATAAATCAACTCAAGTTATAGAAAAAAATGCCAACATGGCACTGCCATATTTATTACTGAAGTCACAAAGTGCATTATTTTTTTCAACATGCCTCAAAACATCAGCTTGGAATTTCGGACATGCTCTCCCTGAGAGAGCATGAGGAAGTTGAGGTGGGTGGGATTGGGAGGGGCTAGGGTTGAAGGGGGTGTAGCGGGGGTTTATATTGTAGCGTCCCGGAAGAGTTAGTGCCGCAAGGGCGTCTGGGTATTTGTTCTGTTGTGTTCATGTTGTGTTACGGTGCATATGTTCTCCCGAAATGTGTTTGTCATTCTTGTGTGGTGTGGGTTCACGGTGTGGTGCATATTTTTAACGGTGTTAAAGTTGTTTATACGGCCACCCTCAGTGTGACCTACTTGGCTGTTGACCAAGTATGCATGGATTCACTTGTGTATGTTTTTAAAGCCGTAGATAGTAAGTAAATGGGCTGGGACGCAAAGGCAGTGCCTTTAAGGTTTATTGGCGCTCTGTACTTCTCCCTACGTCCGTGTACCACTCCATACAGCGGCGTTTAAAAAGTCATTAATTTAACTTTTTGAAACCGATACCGATAATTTCCAATATTACATTTTAAAGCATTTATCTGCCGATATTAGGGGTGGGCAATATCGCAAATTTGGGTATCGATACCGATCCGATACCGGCCAGTATCGCCGATACCGATACCGGAATTGTTGTCATCTGGTGGGGGGGGGGGGCGACTTCGGGGTATCGATACTTTTCAAAAACAAATTTGTACTTTTGCCTTTATTAATTGATTATGATAATAATACAACAAAGGACAACGATTTATGTCGAAAAAAAAAAAATGTATTACAAAAGTAATTTCAATAGCAATAAAGTAATGCAAATAAGGTGCAAACAACTACTGAACCTGGCTTGTCGCCTCAAAACACACAAACACTTAAGGTAAATAACAAAACTGTAGTTATTGAACAAAGTTGTAAACATGAACACAAAACAAAAGAACTGAGAAATTCAAATAAAAAAGTGATAATATCAATTACAATAAAGTAAGTAGTGCAAATAAGGTGAAAACAAATACTGAACTTGGCTAGTCGCCTCACAACACACAAGAACTTAAGTAAAAAAGAAAACACTAGTTATTAAACAGTTGTAGAAATGAACACAAAACAAAAGAACTGAGAAATTCTTATCGTTATTTTAGTGCAAGAAAATACTTTACAGTTTACAACCAAGACATTGAGTCGCACTGGAAACGCACGCGTGTGTATGCGTGTCCGAGTGAACCTCGGGGCGAATTATACTGATGTGTGTACGCGAACGCACCAAGCGTCATGTTAATTGTATTTTTTTTATTTTATTTTGGGTTGAAGATGAATTTTTAAAGTGTTTTTAAATCTCAATCGCGACCCATCACTAGGGAGGAGGGTGGAGTGGTGAGGAGCGCTGCGCTGCGCTCACATTTTTTTTTAAATCGGAGTGATTCGCTTAATTTGGTGAAGTATCGATACCATCACGCCAGTATCGATACGATACCGATACTCACCAAGTATCGATACTATCGATACCAAGTATCGATACGCCCAGCCCTAGATGATATTTAAAGCATTTATCGGCCGATAATATCGGCAGTCCAATAGTATCGGACATCTTTAATCATGGTTATTTGATCAAAATAGTGCACAGATGATTTTTTACAGATCTTTTGAAGTCTATGCGCCGTTTTGTAGGCGTTCTTATTTACGTGCCTCCACTTTGACTGCGTCTTTTCCCCGTCACACATGTTATGGTTTTTAGCACTTCCAGGGTTTCTCCTGGATTGCCAAGATACCTTTGGCGGTAGGGGCGTTGTCACCATGACATTATCGTGTATTACGCATGATTTGCTATGATGATATGATTTTCTTAAAAAATGCTCAAAAAATGTATAGTGTACATACATTTAAAAACAAATCTGTGTTGTTGTTAATTAGTATTAACATATATTTTTATATTATATCATTTGCTATATTTTCAATTGTTGTTTCTTATTGTACGGTGCACTTTGTTGAGAATTTTTCAAGTGTTTAGAGACTTTTACTGACTTTTTCTTTAACAGAAAAAAGTTTACAGACTCAAATTCTGTCCCCCAATTTGAGTGCTTAGAGTTTACTGTGCCAAGCTTCCCAGTTTGCAATTCTAATTACCGCCATCTGGAGGACTGGAGTGGCGATGCATTGCCTGACACAGCGTGCTAGCACCAATGTCAGTTTTCTAACGCGAAAGATTGACCAATGCAAATATTGCGTGTGTTGGAAACAGCGTGTATTCCGTGGGCAAAGCAATGCTCCACAAGCACTGCGGGACTGGCGACTAGATGCCGGCCAGAGCCGGGGAACGCCGGAGGCGAGGACAGAGACTTGATAATGACAGATAGCGGAACATCACTCCGGGAGGAAGTTGACGGCGCTCGCTGGCTGCTGCACTGCGTTTGAGGGCGAGACCGCGGCCCGTGGGATCACTCGCCTAGCAAGCAGTGGTCTGAGCGAGCGGCGAGAAACCAGCTGCACAGTTCTGAGAGCCAAGGAGGCTATGCGAGTGAAATGGACAAAGAAAATTCCTCCTTTTGATTGCAGGCTTCCTGACTTCATTGCGTGTCCGTCATTTGGCAGTAATATAATATTGTTATGTATTGCAGTGGAACCCGCTTAGGTCGTCAAACCATCAAATCCTTAATATTAATCTTAATATTATCACCCGTTTTCTCGATGTCTCTGGCCAAAGACTCATGTAGGGATAGGTACCTTTCATATTCGAACAGATACGGTACTAGTTACTAGGGATGTAACGGTACGTGTATTTGTATTGAACCATTTCGGTACGGGGGTTTCGGTTCGGTACGAGGGTGTATCGAACGAGTTTGTAACCTTAAGTCTTAACAAGCTGCTCTGCTTTTTTGCCTCTGTCTGAGCAGTGAGCACCCAGCGTTATCCCGCCCACACAACCATCTGATTGGTTACATACAAAGCCAATCAGCAGTGCGTATTCAGAGCGATGTAACAGCCAATCAGCAGGGCGTATTCAGAGCGATGTAACAGCCAATCAGCAGTGCCTATTCAGAAAGCATAGAGTCCGTGCTCCGGCGTCGAGATGAGCAGATATGTGTTTAGCAGGTGAGCAGCTGATATCGTACACTCCCCAAATTCTAAAAAACACTTCCCAGTCACGACTATTACAAACATCACTATGAGCCCGTTGACCTTCTAGAAACTTAAACTGCAGCTCAGCTCTCTCATAGTTCTGGGTTGAGGTTAAGGCTAATTAGCTTTTAGTGCAACATTAGCTCATTTTGCTGTGTGTGTGTGTGTGTGTGCATGTGTGTGTGTGCGTGTGTATAATAAAAGTCAACTACAGGCTTCCCAAATGCTGTAATAAATTAAGCATGATGAGTTGACTTGAAACTGTTTAATGTTGCACTTTTTATATGTAGAAGAAAGGTTTTGTCATTTTATTTAATCAAAGCAACAACTTGAGGCAGTTTAATGTGGATTAAATGTGGGTAGAATTATTATAGTGTTCCCAATGTTAAAAGGATAAAGCCATTGTTTACAAATTTGGTAAATAAATAACCCCAAAATTTACATTTTGTTGTTTTATTACTGTACCGAAAATGAACCGAACCGTGACCTCTAAACCGAGGTATATACCGAACCGAAATTTTTGTGTACCGTTACACCCCTACTAGTTACTGCTACCTGTTCTCATTTCAGTTTGTCTTAGGTGTGTTGTCGTATTCAGGAAGTAGTTCACATTAGGTTGAATGTGCCAGTCTTGTTTTTTTTTCGAGTTCTACAAAGTGTTTATACTGTAAGTATTGTACGTATTACACAGCAGCTGTTTGATTGCAATGTGAATCTTTAGCTGTATGGGTGTGTTGAAATCGTAATGTAATTGCTAATGCTAATTTTTATGAACACACACAAAAGTATCGAAAAGTGTACTGGTATTGATTCTCAGGTGCCAAGAATTGGTACCGTATCGATTCTAATGTGAATTGTACCCATCCCGAGCTAACGCATTTCGAAAAGTGTAGCCTTACTTCTCACTTCTTTCTGTCAGGCTTAAAATGGAAAAAATTACAGCATTACTCAGAGGCACTCGGCTACGCATACCGTTGTTTCCCCTCCAAGTGCTTGAGCCGGTGTTGAGTGTGCAACTGGACGTGGTGCCACGTGCAACCCACATCAAAAACTGGTAACAGGAGTTTATATTTTTCTATGATTTCATGACCTCAGTCAACATGCATTCTTCCGTTTCAGTTTTGACTTTTTGACGGTAGCTGTCTGCAGTCAACCTGCTGTGTGAATGTCAGGAAGCAATCTTTGCTATCAATCTGAGCAGTTTGCTGAGGATTATTGTTCTAATTGATGAGAATCCTTTACAGAAGTCAAGGAGCGTTATCGCGTTGCACAATATCGCCTAACAACGTGCAGCTCCCCTCTGATTTCTTGTCAAATACAAGTCTTTGGTAATGCAGCGCAGATGGTGAGTAATCTGAGATCACAGTGCAGATATGTTGATGATGGCGCTGGCGGGAAGACAGCTGGGAAGCCTGATGGGAAGGACTTGGCTTTTGTGGCTCTTTGGGCTCTTCTGGTCTCTGCACTGCAGTCAGCTGATCAACACAACACAACCACAAATACACTCAGACGTATACACGTCATATATTTCTCCTTCTGTGTTTCGTCTGTGCATCTCAAAACCCAAAGGTGCTGGAAGTCATGTCTGAAGGAAATAAAAACATTTACTGCGATTCTTTGGCTGCTCAATTTCAACTCTAACTTTTACGAGAAAGATTGCAATCGCCCAGATGGTCACAGGTTTAGTTCTAGTGGCAATGGATGGTCTTACAGAACCTCTCATTGGAAATGTGCTCATGGATAACATAGACTTCTACCTCTTGAAGACGTCATAATGGCGAAATGAGGACTCAGTTGAAGAACTGTCAAAATGCCAGTTTCTCCTTGGTCGTGACTAGTGATATATACACAGAGTACCGGTTCCTAATTAGGTCGGTCCATGACGACTGAAAAGCTACTGCTATCGGTATTTTTTTGTTCCAGCTGACCGACGTGATTACGACACACAGTTCAGCTGCTGCTGCTACACATTAAGATCAGCTTTGAGTAACGACAAATAAGGAAGCAACACCACACAAAAGTTTGTAACACAACAATATTTCCTCCTCAAAAGTTCCTCGCAAAGTCACCTAGCTGTCAGTTTCAAGTGAATGCACTTCACTGCGTTTTATCAACGCTTCTCATAGCGATCCATTAACCCACAGGGAAATATTAATCCACTCAAAAAAGTGAAAAATGGAGGTAATATAATTATCCATAAAGTTGCTTTGAAGCAAGATAACACCCACTGTGACTGACAGGTCTCTGGCTGCCGTCTGATGTTTTTATTCATTTATATAATACACACCACACATGCACACGTACAGTATATCGGCAGCTCAACACACAATATGACTTCTGATCCGTCACTCAAATAAGTCTGTGTGCAACACAAACAAAAATAATTCCTATTGTTAAAAAAGTGCACACCCACGTAACATGTTAATTGATTATATGTATAGGATATATTAGATAGATCATGTAAAAGATATGTTCTAGTAGGGCTGGGCGATATATCGATACATACGATATATCGCGGGTTTGTCTCTGTGAGATATAGAAAATGACTATATCGTAATATTAGAGTATACGTTCTCACGCAGGACTTTTAGCTGCGGGCGTACACTTCAGGGTCTCCTCGCTCTTTCCTGTGTCTCCTTACAGACAAACAGGCTCACATTCTTACATACGTCACACGTCACATACACGCCCTTGCCCAGCAGAGAGCTAGCGGCGTGGCTAACGTTAGCTGCTAATGTAGCCGTACGAGAGAAAGATGGTGCGGATCTGGTAACAAATGAAGGAAGAATTAATTCCCAATAAAAACAGCAGTGTTTCCATCGTCTGGCGGTGGTTCGGCTTCAAGTGGGAATATGTCGAACAGACAACCATAATTTGTCAAGTGTGGGGGGGAAAAGCGTTGCTATAAAAAGTAGCATTACTGCTAATATGTACCATCATTTGAAAAGTCCGTCACTCGCTAGAGAATGAAGAGAATTTCATAACCTTAGTAACCTACCACATAGTGAAGGACAAATACTATTTGATTTCCTATTATGTAGCTCATTTTTATTTGACTCTTAAAATGTCTCTGACAATCTTGCAATTGATGTTTTGGAAATGAATTGAAAGTTTGTGCCATTGCTTAATAACTTTAATAAATACACTTTTGGTCAATTGACTTAGTTGTGATTTCCTTCTCTGCATGAAAGTTTAAAAGTCGCATATATGAATGCAGTATGAAAAAGAATGTTTTAATGTAGACACATAGAATCATCATACTGCTCTGATTATATGCATCAAGTGTTCATTCAAGGCCAAGGCAAAATATCGTAATATATATCGTATATCGCGATATGGCCTTAAAATATCGCGATTTAAAAAAAAGGCAATATCGCCCAGCCCTATGTTCTAGTATGAATAATAATTAAAATGCATTTTTTCACATCTTTATTCGGTATTGTACCAGTAAAATCTTGACGATGTACACCTCTACTCGCGACTGTCATGAATACATGCTCGTGTTAGAGTAGTCTAAATGTCATGTTTTGGGGTTTTCCAGGAATGTTCGTCGCAATTCATGTTCCTGTTTGGGACTTTGGTTCTGAGAAATGGAAAATAAGTTCATCGTGTGAGAGAATAAAAGGGAAAAGAAAGACTATGGGGGCTGAAAAGGGCTGTCAGAGCCTTGTCTGAATGCTGGAGTTGCGTTTAAGTCATGAAGAAGTCATCTGCTAACTGAAAACCAAATGTAACGTGGTTGGGGTGCATTGATTAACGTTGTGGTATTGGATTTTTTAGGTGGTGTTCTAAAAGTAAATACAACTTTAATGGCCCAAAGCAAACATGTCCTGGCACCCAAGTCGGCTTCTAGGTGGACGATCGGTTGTTTTTGCACAGTTCCTAAACAAGGTAACTTGAGGAGGAGCAGGTACCTAACTGAAGTCGCTAAAGAGTTCAGACCGGTCCAGATTACAGTTTGCGTTAGCTCCCCCCCCCCACTTCCCTCACCAGATGGTTCTCATCCAGATGTCCTCAGTGCGCTAAAGCAGGCCCTGAGGGACCAGACCTGTCTCCTGTGTCTGATGGATGGTTCCAGGTACTGCCTTGGCCTCTTGTCTTTTAGAGGCTTGTGTCTTTAGTGTGTTTGGACTTAAGAAGGTGTAGAGTAGTCCTGCCCCTCAAACTCCTCGATGGTAAACAGCAACTCTCTTTCAATCTGGGTGTACAGTTCCACTCTTTAACTTTGGAAGCCAGACCAAATGAAAACCTATGGAGCTTATCTGTGTCTTTATTACTAAAGCTTTTTTCTTCTTTTTTTTTTTTTACAATGAATATATGTAACTGAATTTTTTGCGTTTGAATTGAAAATCAATTTGGTAGCAAAGTGTGTGTGTTTAAAACTTTAGTCTGTGTTTTAAAATTTCAGTGTATAAAAATTCAGTGTCAAATTTAGTGCAGAAAAACTTTCAAGACCCACTTGTAGTAAATTAACACTGATTTTTCAAACGGATTTTTTTTATACACTGAATTTTTCTACATTGCATTTTTATACAGAGAATTGAAAAACACTCAACTTTTATACACTGAATTTTTATACGTAGTCTTTTTATACAGAGAATAGAAAAACCCTCAACTTTAATACGCTGAATTTTAAAACACTGATTTTTTTTATACACAGATTTCTAAAAAAATGATTTTTTTTTATAAACTAACATTGAATTTTTATACAATGAGTTTTCATACACTGAATTTTATACACATTTTTAAAACACTGATTTTTTTTATCAACTGAATTTTTATAAATTAAATTTTTATAAACTGAGTTTTTAAACACTGGAATTATATGAACTGAATTTTCCAACACTGAATATTTATACACATTTTTAAAGCACTGATTTTTTTTGTCAACTAGAGGATGAATAACTGCATTTTTGAATGCTAGGGGAACAGTGCCAGGGGATAGTGATACGTTTATAATATTTAGCACTGATAGACCTAATAATACAAAAAGCTCCTTGATAAGTTTCCAAGGAAGTGAGTCAAGTAAACATGTTGTTTGTTTTATTCCATTTACACGTTGTAACAATTCTTCTGTTATTTCATTAAAAAGAGAGAGACTGTTTTGGAGGGCAGTATCCGTCGTATGTGCAGTTGTATCCGTGTTAATAGAACTCAGTTGTAGCTGGAATGCGTTGTCTTTAATAACCTTTCTAATGAGTTCAATTTTCTTATTAAAGAAATTCATAAAGTCATCTGCCCAGTGGGTGGAGCTACTGGGAGGAATCCCTTGTTGGGTTAGCGATGCCACTGTACTAAACAAAAATTTAGGATCGTTTTATTGAGGCGGATAAGATTTGAGTAATATTTAGCTTTAGGTAAGGTAAGCATGCGTTTATAAGTAAACATAAGTTATTAAACTATCACTTCTTGCTTGGTGAAAAACCCCAAGTTTAAACGTGAAAGTAAAGACACGTTGTTTTAATTAACGTTATCGATACTCTGCGTGCCATACATGAAGCAGATGACATATTGTGACGGTGGTGATGCGGAGGAGGGGCTTGTGGTACGCATCTCATGTGATTCAATCAAATTGACAGCGCGGCAAAAAAAAAAGTATTAATATCTTAACTAGGGCTGGGCGAGATGGACGAAAAAGTATATCTTGATATATTTTTACTTAAACTCGATATTTGATAAATATCTCGATATGTTTTCCAGTGAAAGTGTACATATAAATACATTTTTTTTTAGCAAGATTCAGTGAAATTTAATTGAATGACAACTGTACTGTAAACAGTCAGTGGCACTTGTATTTACCCAGTTAATCAAGATGGGTATCAACAGCACAGAAAATAAACTGTTTAAGTTAAAGTACCAATGATTGTCACACACACACACACACACACACTAGGTGTGGTGAAATTTGTCTTCTGCATTTCACCCCATCCCCTTGTTCACCCTCTGGGAAGTGAGGGGAGCAGTAGGCAGCAGCGGTGCCGCGCCCGGGAATCATTTGTGGTGATTTAACCCCCAATTCTAACCCTTGATGCTGAATGCCAAGCAGGGAGGCAATGGGTCCCATTTTTGGTTTGACTCGGCCGGGGTTTGAACTCCCAACCTACCGATCTCAGGGCGGACACTTTAACCACTAGGCCCCTGAGTAGGTTAGTAGCACAGAATTACATAACATAAATAAAATAGAAAACTATTCTTACTACGTTAAATAAATAACATAGTTGTGAAAATAATACATTTTTGGCAGCATTTCTTGTGCCAGATATTGGCAACTCGAGAACAATTTGGATTACATGGTAAAATGTTTTATCTAAACGCTTACATTTGTCCAAATGCGGCCAAGTATACGCATTGTGGGTTTCCCGGAGGTGGTCTACATCGCTGAAAGAAACATCGAAAGAAGAGAATCCCTCTGCTATCTTCCACTAGTTTCTTAATATATAAATTACTCTTCTCATTTGTCATTTGGGATGTCTGTTGTGATTTCCCTTCCTGGTTCTTGACCCGCCTTATCTTGCCTCCGATTGGCATACTTGCCAACCTTGAGACTGCCGAATTCGGGAGATTGGGGGGGGCGGGGTCTGGTGGTAGCGAAGGTGTATAATGTAGCGTCCCGAAAGAGTTAGTGCTGCAAGGGTTTCTGGGTATTTGTTCTGTTGTGTTACGGTGCAGATGTTCTCCCGGAATGTGTTTGTCATTCTTGTTTGGTGTGGGTTCACAGTGCGGCACATATTTGTAACTTTGTTAAAGTTGTTTACACGGCCACCCTCAGTATGACCTGTATGGCATTCACTTGTGTGTGCGTAAAAGCCGCATATATTATATGACTGTTTGTCTGGGGGAAAAGCGGACGTGACGACAGGTTGTAAAGGACGCTAAAGGCACTGGCTTTAATGTACGCCCCCAATATCGTTGTCCGGGTGGAAATCAGGAAAAATTCGGGAGAATGGTTGTCCCGGGAGATTTTCAGGAGGGGCACTGAAATTCAGAAGTCTCCCGGGAAAATCGGTAGGGTTGGCTAGTATGCCGATTGGCCCAATCTCAACCAATCATGATTCATCATAGTAAACTATATAGTAACCAATCATGGATATTCTTATACGTGCAAGCACGTCTTGGAAGGTGGAGGGGGGAGGGGCTTAGTAGCCCATGAGAGGGAGTGAGAAGCGGGGGAGAACAAGAAACACAACAAATAAGCGGCGTTTGGTGATTGTAATGTGAAATAAATTATATCAATATTACAATATTTTCTTAATTCATATCTTGTTTAAAAATATATCAATATATCCTACAAACTCAATATATCGCACAGCCCTAATCTTGACAAACAGGCACATTATCCTGGTCTAAAGTATGCTCGGACACACTTGTAACTTTGTAACAATGATTTGATCCAATCACATGAAGGAGCATGACAAATGTAGTTGTTATTTACGCTATTTAACGCAGGAATGTTGGCAGACCATTCTTCTATTTGGGGCTGATAAAGAACAGTCCCTAATTTTTTGAAGGAAACTTTCCATTTTTCCAAAAGGCTTTGTTTCATTTCTGGAGTTATTTTTGGAGAAAATATTTTTTCCTGAGGCTGACAAACAAAAAACGCCTTTAATCGACGTGGCTACATGTTGGCTGGCTATGACACGCACCCGACGACTTCCTGTTAGCGCGTCCGTGCCGCTAATCCGTGTCCTCTGGCGGCCAGCATTCTTCCATGATCTCCCAGACATCTGTTTGCCGGATTATCTTCCTCGCATTCTGTGCTTCTCCTAGCATTCTTTCTCAGGAAGTTGACAGTTTGACAGCAGACAGCTGGACTCCGCCGGCCTGTCCACGGCACAAACCAAAAACACTCACCGCTTTTTTTAATTTTGCGGGTTTCGTCTGATGCTGCTTCTCTAAGTTGATTTTTTTGATGAAGATAATACGGACGTGAGCGAGTTCTAAGTGATGTTACAAGCAGATGAGCATGAGTGACGTTGTACGACCATGGTGCGAAAGCGACACCGGATGACCATGGCGCACGTGTGACGGACGACACAATACCATGGTGCATGAGTGACATCACATGAAGATTGCTCACAATTGTCATCATAAGACGATGGCGCTCGATTGAAGTCAAAAGACAATGATGCACCAGTGACATCACAAGACTATGGTTCACAAGTGACATCACATGACAATGGCTCACAGGTGACATAACAAGACTATGGCGCCCGAGAGACGTCAAAAGATGACGGCGCGCGAGTGATGTCACAACACTATGGCACACGAGTGATGTCACATGACAATGGCGCACAAGAGCCGTCAAAAGACAATGGCTCACGGGTAACATCAGAAGACGATGGCGCCCAAGTGACATCACAGGACAATGGCGCACAAGTGCCGTCACAAGACGATGACGCACGATGATGACACAAGACAATGGGGCACAAGTGCCGTCACAAGACGATGGCGCACGAGTGATGTCACAAGACGATGGCTTACAAGTCTCCCGTCCAAAGGCAAAACCTAGTAACTCACTTCTAGCTGATTTTGAGACAACAAAGGAAAACCAATCTATCTTGATGCTGTCTTACAAAGATCTACAAAGTCATCAAACGTATAGATGTTTTCTTGAGCTTTCATTTTCTTGCCGATTGAGCCATGGATTGAATCTGCTCTCATGAACGTGTGTGCCCTTTCTCCAGATATTTTATCACAATCTCGGTTGGGCCCCATTCTGTGTTTGCACATTGGGCATGAGCCGTGTACAGCGTCCAGTTTTTATTTTGACCTCCACAGTTATCTGCCCTAAAGAGTATGCAAGGGGAAGAATCAAGAACAATACATTTAATGAAGGTGCTTGCAACGTCCTGGGACAATCTTCCAAATATCCCCTCGTTCCATAATATCACATAATCAGGTTGACCGTCGGCCCCCATTCGTGCAAATGTCTCATTAAAGAAAAATAAGGCGACTGACAAAGAAGCTCCGATTGGTCCCTTGAGATACTAGGTTTTTCTCTTGTATCTACGCGGTTATGTGGTAGTTGCTAGGTCCTGCCATGCGCGTAACAGCTTACTTACGGAACAAATTACAATATCGCATACACTAATGTAAAGCATATCACCTAGGAACTCCAAAATTATTGTCAGCTCAGTTTTGACCAAAATTGAGTTACTGGGTTTTGCCTTTGGACGGGAGAAGTGACATCATAAGAAAATGGCTCACGATTGTTATCATAGGACTAAGACAGGGGTGTCCAAAGTGCGGCCCGGGGGGCATTTACGGCCCGCAGGTAATTTTTTAACGGCCCCACGGCACATTTTAAAAATACGATTGAAAAATTTTTAAAACGTAAAAAGTGTTATAAAAGAGCAAACGGGTGAAATGTAACAAGAAACTGTTGCAATGTTTACTCTAATTACACAAAGCTGCCATGCAGGCTGTTTCTTTCTTTAAAAAATAATAATGAATCAAAATCAATGTCATTATGAATTATTGACCTGTTCAAGGCTCCAATAACGTCACTTTAAATATTCCACTTTGAGATATTTTTTGAGGAAAATGTAGCATATTCTGTGTTTGCCATATAAAAAAACTGAGCAGTTTTTTTTTAAAGAAAGGCCTAAAACATAAACAACAACAAAACTTATAATTGATGGATGGATATGAAGTTGATCTCGAGATTATTGTGTTAAAAGTAAACGGTAAAAAAAATTTATAATTTATTTTCCAACACTTTAATGAGTAGGACCCTTTTGGATCCCCAATCATTTTAGTGTGATTTGTTTTTTAATGTCACTGCTCAAAAAATAATGATTGATTAAAATCAATGGCTTCACGGTGGCAGAGTGGTTAGTGCGTCTGCCTCACAATACAAAGGTCCTGCAGTCCTGGATTCAATCTCAGGCTCGGGATCTTTCTATGTGGAGTTTGCATGTTCTCTCCTTGAATGCGTGGGTTCCCTCCGGATACTCCGACTTCCTCCCACCTCCAAAAACATGCACCTGAGGATAGGTTGATTGGCAACACTAAATTGGCCCTAGTGTGTGAATGTGAGTGTGAATGTTGTCTGTCTATCTCTGTTGGCCCTACGATGGGGTGGCGACTTGTCCAGGGTGTACGCCGCTTTCCGCCCGATTGTAGCTGAGATAGGCGCCAGCGCCCCCCGCGACCCCAAAAGGAAATAAGCGGTAGGAAATGGATGGATAAAATCAATGGTGTTTTGAGTTATTGTCCTTTTTAATGCTCCAATTATTATATATACTCAAATATCCCACTTAAAACAATAATTGGGTGAAAATCTTGCATATTTTGTGATTTTTACATAAAAAAAGTTTTTTTGTGTGACAAAAAAAGCATACAACTTAAATCTTTAAAATCATTATATTGGCAGATAGACCTAATGTTGATCCAGAGATTTAAAACTTGAATAATAATAATAATATAATACTGAACAATGACACATTTTTCATATTTTTTTTACCAAAACCCTTTGGGGTCCCTGAGATCAAGCCTGAGTGGGGGCCAAAATGTATATTTTTATTAGAGGTGTGGGAAAAAATCGATTTGAATATGAATCAAATCGTTTACATTGTGCCATTCAGAGTCTATTCTCATTTTTAAAAAAATCGATTTTTATTTTTTTAATCAATCCAACAAACCACTACACAGCAATACCATAACAATGCAATCCAATTCCAAAACCAAACCTGACCCAGCAACACTCAGAACTGCAATAAACAGAGCAATTGAGAGGAGACACAAACACGACACAGAACAAATTTTAGAGTAGTGAAACAAAAATGAATATTATTAACAACAGTATCAATATTAACTATAATTTCAACATAGCAGTGATTAAAAATCCCTCATTGACATTATCATTAGACATTTATAAAAATAGTAAAAAAGAACAATAGTGTCACAGTGGCTTACACTTGCATCGCATCTCATAAGCTTGACAACACACTCCGTCCAATGTTTTCACAAAGATAAAATAAGTCATATTTTTGGTTCGTTTAATAGTTAAAACTAATTTACATTATTGCAATCAGTTGATAAAACATTCTCCTTTACAGTTATAAAAGCTTTTTTTTTCAAAAATCTACTACTCTGCTTGCATGTCAGCAGACTGGGGTAGATCCTGCTGAAATCCTATCTATTGAATGAATACAGAATCGTTTTGAATCGGAAAAATATCGTTTTTGAATCAAAAATCAAATCGAACCGAAGAAATCGATATCGAATCGTACCCCAAGAATCGATATTGATTCGAATCGTGGGACACCCAAAGATTCACAGCCCTATTTTTTATACATATATTGTATTGTTTTTTAAAATAATAATAAAATGTCAAAATGGCCCCCACTTGCTTTGATTTTTCAGTGTGCGGCCCTCAGTGGATAAAGTTTTGACACCCCTGGACTAAGGTGTATGAGTGACACCACAAGACGAGGATGCATGAGTGACGTCGCAAGACTATGACTCACAAGTGACACCACATGACGATGGCTCACAATTCACGTCACAAAACACCATAAAATGATGGCACGCAAGTGTAAAGACAATGGCGCACGACTGATGTCACAAGACCTTGGTGCACGAGTGACTTCACAAGAAGATGGTTCACGAATTTTTATCTTAGGACGATGATGTATGAGTGCCACCACAAGACGAGGGTGCACGAGTGACACCACAAGATGATGCTGCCCGAGTTATGTCAAAAGACAATAGCGCATAAGTGACGTCACAAGACTATGGCTCGCGGGTGACACCACAAGACTGGCTCACGAGTGATGTCACAAAGCGATGGCTCCTGAGTGACGTTACAAATTGTCAGCGACATCATAAGATGATGGCGCACGAGTGAAAAGAATGACACATGAGTGACATTACAAGAAGATAGCTCAAAATTTGTTATCACAAAACGAGGTTGCTCGAGTGACGTCACAAAACGTTGGCACACGTGTGACATCACAAAACACGGGCGCACCTGTAACGTCAGTTCAATCAATCAATCAATGTTCATTTATATAGCCCTAAATCACTAGTGTCTCAAAGGGCTGCACAAACCTCAACACAAACCACTACGACATCCTCGGTAGGCCCACATGAGGGCAAGGAAAACTCACACCCAGTGGGACGTCGGTGACAATGATGACTATGAGAACCTTGGAGAGGACCGCATATGTGGGCAACCCCCCCCCCCCCCCCTCTCTCTAGGGGACCGAAAACAATGGATGTCGAGCGTGTCTAACATGATACTGTGAAAAGTTCAGTCCATAGTGGATCCAACACAGCCACGAGAGTCCAGTCCAATCCAATCCAATCCAATCCAATCCACTTTATTTATATAGCACATTTAAACAACAATAATGTTTCCAAAGTGCTGCACAGCCATGTTAAAAACAATATTAAAAAATATATGTATATATTTTGCTCCACCAATGACTAAATAAAAACAAAAAATAAATAAATATAAAACCTATAAAAACAATATAAGAACAAATATGATTAAAAACTATTTTAAAGGGTAAAATTCAATTAAAACAGTAAAATAGAAATCAAAGTGTGTAAAAAACACAGAGGACAACAGAGGACAGAGGACCACACAACTCACGTAGTGTTAAAAGCTAAATAATAAAAGTGGGTCTTAAGACGAGACTTAAAACACTCCACTGTGGAAGCAGTTTGAACATGGAGCAGCAGAGTGTTCCAGAGCTTAGGGCCGACCACAGAGAAGGCCCTGTCTCCCCTGGTTTTAAGTCTGGTCTTGGGCACCACGAGCTGGAGCTGGCTCTCGGACCTCAGAGCGCGCGCAGGAATGTACATTTGGATGAGGTCCGAGATATATTGAGGTGCCAGTCCATGTAAAGATTTAAAAGCAAACAGCAATGTTTTAAAATCAATTCTAAAATGAACAGGGAGCCAGTGCAAACTCTGAAGAATTTGGGTTATATGCTGGCATTTCCTGGCCCCTGTTAAAAGTCGTGCTGCCGCGTTCTGGACTAACTGCAACCGGGAGAGAGCTTTTTGGCTAATGCCAGTATAAAGTGCATTGCAGTAGTCCAGGCGACTTGAAATAAAAGCATGCACGACTTGTTCAAAAAGGTTAAAAGATAAAAACGGTTTAACCTTTACTAAAAGACGAAGGTGATAAAAACACGATTTTAAAACGCCATTAACTTGTTTGTCTAGTTTAAAATCGCTGTCTATAGTGACGCCAAGGCTGGTGACTTTTGGACGCACAAAAATTTTTCAATCCAAAGCGGATCCAACACAGCAGAGAGAGTCTCGTCCACAGCGGAGCCAGCAGGAAACCATCCCAAGCAGAGGCGGATCAGCAGCGCAGAGAGGCCCCCAGCCGATACACAGGCGAGCGGTCCATCCTGGGTCCCGACTCTAGACGAGTGGTCCATCCTGGGTCCCGACTCTGGACAGCCAGACCTTCATCCATGGACATCGGACCGGACCCCCTCCACTAGGGAGAGTGGGACATAGGAGAAAAAGAAAAGAAACGGCAGATCAACTGGTCTAAAAAGGGAGTCTATTTGAAGGCTAGAGAATACAAATTAGTTTTAAGATGAGACTTAAATGTTTCTACTGAGGTGGCATCTCGAACTGTTACCGAGAGGGCATTCCGGAGTACTGGAGCCCGAACGGAAAACGCTCTATAGCCCGCAGACTTTTTTGGGGCTCTGGAAATCACTAATAAGCCGGAGTCTTTTGAACGCAGATTTCTTGCCGGGACATATAGTACAATACAATCTGTAAGATAGGCTGGAGCTAGACCATGTAGTATTTTATACGTAAGTAGTAAAACCTTAAAGTCACATCTTAAGTGCACAGGAAGCCAGTGCAGGTGAGCCAGTGTAGGCGTAATATGATCAAACTTTCTTGTTCTTGTCAAACGTCTAGCAGCCGCATTTTGTACCAACTGTAATCTTTTAATGCTAGACATGGGGAGACCCGAAAATAATACGTTACTAGTCGAGGCAGTTGCGCGCCAAGGTCTTGTGACATAATCGGCGGCGATCTCTCGAAACGAGTACGATTGTCCTCCTGTTGGTGAGAGATTGCCTTCAGGAGAACACCAGTGCGTGAAATCTTTTAAAGTGGGGAAATTGGTGCACAGACAGCCACCACATTGTCCCTGGCAAAGACAAGGCCAAGGTCCAATGGCATGGAGAACAAGACAATTGGGGGCCCATCTTTGCTGCAGCCTTCCTCCGCCTTTGTGACCGTTGTGGAGCTTCTGCGCAACCATCATCCGCCCACTCCGCCGTTGAGGTCTTTTTCGACGAGGGAGACGCACAGAAGTGACATAATACAAGATAATATGTCACTAAATGTGATGGTTGGTAGAATCATCAAAGCTATTGTGAACAATAGCTTTCGTGCGCACAACCCAAGTGTTTGTGTCAGCAGCACTCTGAGGGGAGAGTTTTTCCAGGTCCAGGGTGTCGATGCCAGCCACCAGATTGAGTGACTGTGGCTCGCCACAGGAAGTGGACACATCCAAATGGACCTGATTGATTGGCAGCAATCAGGAGCAGATGATGCGATTAACCAACATCAGCTGGAGAGACACCATCTGTGCCAATTGTGCAAACTAGATCTACCTAAGTGGTCTGCAAGTCGAGCCTGCTACTGCTCGCCTTTACTTCAACTAATCACAAAATAATCGAGTCATTCTGCAATAAGTCGTTCTCGCAGAGATCCAGCGCTTTTTCAAAATTCGAACGTGACTTGTGGGTTGTGGCATTTTCCTAGTTGAGTTTGGAAGCAGGACTATCATAAAAACCACCTTGTCTTCCTTTAAAGAAATAAAATGAAATGATCATCACTTCCTCTATAGGTGTGTGTGTGTGTGTGTGTGTGTGTGCACTCTAGCCTCATGCTAATCATGCTAAATCCTCCTGCCGCAATAGATAACTGTTTTGGCTTTTTAATCTGAATTTAAAGCTGCTTTAATCTTCACATGTGCTGGCATTAACCATGAATGTAATAATTTAATAATGTCATCCCCTTACCAGCATTCCCCTTTTTTAATCAATTCATTATTTTTCCATTTAGATATTATCTAACAACGCCACAAATGTGTTATTATGTTTTACAATAGAAATAAATACTTTATCTGCTCGACTTGAGGTTTCAAAGCGAGCTATCCTTCAAGGTGTACTCTGTAAAAATGACCATAGACGTTAC
>NC_084613.1:20206941-20271941 GCF_033978795.1 Nerophis ophidion
GTCTTGTTTTTTTGTTTGTATGTTTACAATAGCTTTTACATTTAAAGTTTTTTTATACGAAAAAAAAATACTGGACAGTAACCATTGTAACCAAATAATGGCCTGGTGTAGGCTGGCAAAAATAAACAAAAGCCTTGTGCAAATAACCGCCTGCTTCTTTTAAACGCCCCTCTCCAAAAATGTTTTCGTGAAATAAACACCCGGGCTACTATTTGGTAATATACGGTATATACATATACATGTACATACATACATACATGTACACACACAAAAATACACGTATACAAACAGGCGTATGTACATGTACATACATACATATATACATACATACGAGTATATATACATGTGTGTATATATATATATATATATATATATATGTATATATATATGTATGTATATATATATATGTATGTATATATATATATGTATGTATATATATATATATATGTATGTATGTATATATATATATATGTATGTATATATATATATGTATGTATATATATATATGTATGTATATATATATATGTATGTATATATATATATATATGTATGTATATATATATATATATGTATGTATATATATATATATATGTATGTATGTATATATATATATGTATGTATGTATATATATATATGTATGTATATATATATATATGTATGTATATATATATATATATGTATGTATATATATATATATATATATATGTATATATATATATGTATATATATATATGTATATATATATATATATATGTATATATATGTATATATATATATGTATATATATATATATATATATATGTATATATATATATATGTGTATTTGTATTGAACCGTTTCGGTACGGGGGTTTCGGTTCGGCGCGCGGGCGTACCGAACGAGTTTGTAAGCAAAAGTCTTCACAAGCTGCTCTGTTTTCTGCCTCTTTCTCAGCAGCAAGCATTGTACCATCCACACAACCATCTGATTGGTTACATACAAAGCCAATCAGCAGTGCATATTCAGAGCGCTGTAACAGCCAATCAGCAGTGCGTATTCAGAGCGCATGTAGTCAATGCTTCAGCGTCGAGCAGATATTCGTTTAGCAGGGGAGCAGCAGACAGCGTACTCTCCCCAAATTATAAAAAAAACTTTCCAGTCACAACTATTACAAATATCACTATGATCCCGTTGACCTTCTAGAAACTTAAACTGCAACTCAGCTCGCTCGCAGTTCTGGCTTGAGGTGAAGGCTAATTAGCTTTTAGCGTAACGTTAGCTAATTTTGCCGTGCGTGTGTGTTAGGGGCAGCAAAGCTCTGTCTGTCTGTTATTTCATTGAATTCCATGGTGTTCAGGGATGAATAGTCTCTCCTATTGATATTGTACTATTTTTTCCGCTATAGTTACAATAATCATTCGTAATGTAGCAGCCTAGTTTTGAATGGCAGTGTCCCTGCTATCACATGTTGATAAAAATATAACATTTACATAATAAAAGTCAACTACAGGCTTCCCAAATGCTGTAATAAATTAAGCATGATGAGTTGACTTGCAACTGTTTAATATTACACTTTTTGTATGTAGAAAAAAGTTTTTTTCATTTTATTTAATCAAAGCAACAACTTGAGGCAGTATAATGTGGATTAACGCGGGCAGAAATATTATAGTGTTCCCAATGTTAAAAGAATAAAGCCATTGTTTACAAATTTGGTAAATAAATAACCCAAAAATTTATATTTTGTTGTTTTCTTACTGTACGGAAAATGAACCGAACCATGACCTCTAAACCGAGGTACGTACCGAACCGAAATTTTTGTGTACCGTTACACCCCTAGTATGTATATATAAATAAATATATATATATATATATATATATATATATATAATTTTTTTTTTTAGATATTTGTTTATTCATTTGATGGGATACTCATAATACAGGTGCCTAGAAACAAACACTTTTTTCTTTTTATTTGTAGAGCTGATAACCATTTTGTTCGGTTGTTTTCTTACATGTCTTAATATCATTTGCAAGTATTAGAGACTAGACTTTGCATACAGTTGCAATTCCAGTCAGGAAGTAACCTTTGCCTATAAGTTGAATGTGCCTGTCTTGTCTTTAGTTAAGTCCTACAATGTGTTTACGGGGTTTATACTTGATTGGCATTATATACTGTATGTGTTGCTGGGGAGTGTGGTCAATGTGACACATCTGATCATTTTGATTTGCAATGATGCATATATTATCTTTAAAAAGGCTAAACAAATGTGTTATTAGTAAATAATATAATTAATAATATTAATATTAAAAAAAGTCAGAATCAGAATCACAATCAGCTTTAACACAAGGAATTGGACTTGGTAGACTGCACTCTCTTAGTTCAATGTCGTTTCAATAGGTGCTTATTGTGAAAGGTACACAAATGTTATATTTTATTCTGCCTTTTATGAATTCCGATTTAGTTTGCCAAATGTCTAAAAAGTCCTTTGAGTTAGATTGGAAAAAAATATATAACTTGAAGTGTATTGTGGGTATTCTTTACAATAAAGTCACTGTAAAACTACCCACACTAAAGAAAGTACGTTATATTTACACATGAAGCTATCATATCATATCTACGGACATTTTGCAGCCTCCAATGAAGCTATCATGATAGTTTTGGAATGTGTGAGGAAACCGTCGTGCACTCCAGTTTAGCTTCATTGGAGACTGCAAACTGTCCATAATTATGAATGGTAGTGTGAATGATTGTCTAACAGTGCTTTGTGATTGGCCATGCTAATTTGACTTAGCTCGTCAATTAACTACCTACTCAGTGGCCTAGTGGTTAGAGTGTCTGCCCTGGGATCGGTAGGTTGTGAGTCATACCAAAGACTAAAAAAATGGGAACCGTTACCAACCTGCTTGGCACTCAGTATCTAGGGTTGGAATTGGGGGTTAAATCACCAAAAATGATTCCCGGGCGCAGCCACTGCTGCTGCCCACTGCTCCCCTCACCTCCCAAGAGGTGAACAAGGGGATGGGTCGAATGCAGAGGACATATTTCACCACACCTAGTGTGTGTGTGACAATCATTGGTACTTTAACTTAACTTAACTAGTCCATTGTACACTGGCATTAAACTAGTGGCACTGGAGCTCAACCTTCACCCTGCATAATATGTATTGCTTTTTTTCAGTTTATTTCAAATTATACTATCAATCTAACTGTATTCCTTCATGTATATACACTTCATGTGTAAATATAATGTACTTTCTTCAGTATGGCTAGTTCTACAGTGACTTCATTGTAAAGAATACCAACGAAATGATCTCAAAGTAAAGTATTTGGCACCCATACCCAACTGTAAATAAATCCATAAAGGTCTACTGGAAGAAGTCAAACTGATGGGTGGTCAGGTCCTGCATCAATAACCTCTGACCTTACAAAAAACTGTTTTCGCTGCAAAGAAGATGCCAGATGTTCTTTACTTTTCACTTCCTGTTGGTGGAATGTGTCCCAATACTTTTGTGCAACATGCAAAATCTGCGAACACACACACACACACACACACACACACACACACACACACTCACACACACACACACACACACACACACACACACACACACACACACACACACACACACACACACACACACACAGACACACACACACGTACAAACACCAAGTGTCTGGCAAATCCCTAAATGGATCATCTGCCCCTGCAGAGTGCACACTTGTGCGTGGCATCATGCAGGAGTTGAGCTGTGGACGGATTAGCACTTTCACGCACTCAGCCGAGGGCTTTTCCCACAACGCCTCACATGGTGACATCTCACACTTGCTGTCAATGCAGGACAAGAGACATAGACGTATGCACCTCTATAATAGCTCCATGTCTTGGCAGTAATGAGTCTGCACCCGCCCTGGCTCCGCCCCTCGCCTTGAGTGGCGCACACGTCGGCGGTTACAGTGTAGGACACTTTTATTGGGCCTGTGAGTTGAGTCTTTCCTAAGACCAATGAGATCCAGATGTGCTCAGACTAGTGACCGCAACCATTCATGGAGAGAGAAAGGCTGTTTGTGTGTGTGTGTGTGTGTGTGTGTGTGTGTGTGTGTGTGTGTGTGCGTGCGTGCGTGCGTGCGTGCGTGCGTGCGTGCGTGCGTGCGTGCGTGCGTGCGTGCGTGCGTGCGTGCGTGCGTGCGTGCGTGCGTGCGTGCGTGCGTGCGTGCGTGCGTGCGTGCGTCTGTGTCTCAGAAAGATATATTGTGTGTAAGCGAACAGACCTATATCAGTGGTATTTCAACTTTTTTACTTTTTTCACCAAGTACAACCCCAGAAAACACTTGACTCTCCAAGTACCACCATAACATTAAAATACTCTTGCATAGTAGGCTTAAGTATTCATTAAAAATAGTCAGAGGATGTATTTAACAAGTGTATTTAATATTTGTGACCACTGCAACATTACACACAATGCACGAACAGCATCAACAATGATGCTCCATATACAGTACTTATTTACAAGTGGTTCGAGTACCACAGTTAGAGAATCAATGACCTAGAGCAGTGGTTCTCAACCTTTTTTCAGTGATGTACCCCCTGTGAATATTATTTTAGTTCAAGTACCCCCTAATGAGAGCAAATCATTTTTGGTTGAAAAAAAGAGATAAAGAAGTAAAATACAAGTACCCCCCTAATCAGAGCAAATCATTTTTGGTTGAAAAAAAGAGATAAAGAAGTAAAATACAGCACTATGTCATCAGTTTCTGATTTATTAAATTGTATAACAGTGCAAAATATTGCTCATTTGTAGTGGTCTTTCTTGAACTACTTGCAAAAAAAAGATATAAAAGTAACTAAAAACTTGTTGAAAAGTAAACAAGTGATTCAATTATAAATAAAGATTTCTAAAACATAGAAGTAATCGTCAACTTAAAGTGCCCTCTTTGGGGATTCTAATAGAGATCCATCTGGATTCATCAACTTTATTCTAAACATTTCTTCACAAAAAAACATGTCCACAAAGAATCTAGCTGTCAACACAGAATATTGCATTGTTGTATTTTTTTTTTCACAGTTTATGAACTTCCATTCATATTTTGTTGAAGAATTATTCAATAAATATACTTGCAAAGGATTTTAAATTGTTGCTATTTTTAGAATATTAAAAAAAAATCTCACGTACCCCTTGGCATACCTTCAAGTACCCCCAGGGGTATGTGTACCCCCCTTTGACCTAGAGAATTAGGCCACAAAAGACACTGTACGTCTTAACGCTCTGGCACATTCATACATTGAATGGTATTACATTTGATGATAAATACATTTAAAGAGGATATTTAGATATATATATATATATATATATATATATATATATATATATATATATATATATATATATATATATATATATATATATATATATATATATATATATATATATATTACCAAATAGTAGCCCGGGATACCGTATATTACCAAAAAGTAGCCCGGGCGTTTATTTTACAAAATCATTTTTGAAGACGGGCATTTAAAAGAAGCAGGCCGTTATTTGCACAAGGCTTTTATTTATTTTTGCACCAGCCTGCACCAGGCCATTATTTGGTTAAAATGGTTACTGGCCAATATTTTTTTTTTTGTATAAAAAACTTTAAATGTTATTGTAAACATACAAACAAAAAAATAAGACTATCCAAAGACAAGAGATCAACAAGGCCTCAACATGGCAGTAGTGCAACAATTGTCAAATAGAATGCCAAAACTGAAAATAAATAAAGTTTTTAAATAAAGCAGCCTACCGGGAAAAATAAAATTATGGTACCAAGTACTTAAGTATAGAACCCACCATCAAAACAGAACAATAATAGTGTCACTTAAATAAAATAAAGGCTACAGTATTCCAAGTTTTAAATAAAGCAGCATCAGGAAAAATAAAATGATGGTACCAAGTACTCTATAAAACCATCAAAACATTAATATTGCAGCAGACGCAACCCCAAATGCAACTCAAACCCACTCATCATCCTCCTCCTCCTCCTCCGCTTCTTCCTCCTCCTCCCCCTCCTCTCCCTCACCCCCTCATCATCCTCCTCCTCTTCAATCTCAAGTTCATTGAGGAACTGCTGTTCCTCATCACTCTCCTCTTCCTGAATCACAGCAGCACCCTGCTGTCTAGCCCTCAACCCCATCTCTCTGCCTGCCTGACATGGCTGTCCCTCCTTGAGGTAGTAAATGAGCTGGTCCTCACTCCCATCAGCTGCCACCGTCAGCCCACACACCTTGTAGGATACTAGAAAGCAACAATCAGCTATGGCTACTGTTTGCAACACCGTACACACACACACACACACACACATACACACAGCCAGCCAGCATACCTTGAATGAGTTGATCAGAGTGTCCCGATCCAGAGCATCCCAGGCTCCCAGGACCCAGTCGACCAGGAGGCGGCGGGAAGGGGCTCTCAGGTTCCCTAACTTGGTGTAGGTCTTGTCTTTATCACCAGCCATCAAGTTATCATAGTAGTCACGGAGCTGCACTTTGAAAGGGCCATTCCACACAACATCGGGGGCCTGCAGGTACTTTGTGGAACCTCCAGATATAACAGCCATTGTAAGGTTGTAGCCCCTTTGGAGCTCTGCCTTCGTGGCCTCGCTGATATGGCATCGGTAGGAAGTCCCATGGAAGTAGCCTCGGTCCGAAGTGAAATTTCCCCATTGCCCTCTGGAGCCAATCCTTTGTCAGGTCATCATTACACCAGCCATTCTTGGAGGAAGCTATGATCACCCCGGGGATGCTCTGCATAGCCTTTACATCATGGACAGCACTTTTACACACAATGTAAGGCTTCAGCTTTGTCCCGTCTACTTTGGCTGCAAGAGCCACCGTGACGCGTGCCTTCTCGTGGCCGGCCGGTGGTTTTGAGGCAGATGGAGTGGGCGCCCCTCTCATTGACCGTACTAAAACCAACCATGTCAAACCAGATGGCTGTTTCATCCATGGCGATGATATTCTTGGGCTGGATTTTCTTGGCCTCTGTCTGTTTAGTAGAGAAAACGAGGAAGTTAACAATCTTCTCGACGGCAGCGTCCTTCTGTGCAACAGTTGTTCTCCTCCTGTGGGTAAAGTTGTTCCGACGCAGGTATCGATTAAGCCAGCCACTCGTTGCACCAAACACCAGCCCGGTGTCTCTCGCGTCACTCGCGGTGGCATAAAACTCCTTGGTCTTGATGCGAATCATTTTGCGGGACACACGGTGGTTCAGTCCACGAACGTGATTTATCCACTGAACAAAAATTAGCATCAAGGTCGTCGCTCACTTTATTCCTTCCTCCGCCAGATAAGCGAGCCCGTTTTCCATCGATTGTCGACTGAGATAGTAGTTCTCCCTTTTTTTGTTTCCATTCGCATACACGTTTTGGGTCAACATTAAACTGTCGGGCCGCTGCCCAACCAGAATTCTGCTCCGCATACTTCACAACTGCTAGCTTTAGCTTTAAGTCAAACTTTCTGTTCTTCTTCCCCCTTAAAGTTTTCCCGTCCATCAGTTGTGGTGTACATACATGGGCTATTATTAGGAAGAGCCGTTTAATTCACAAAATGGGCTCAGACCCAGGACATGGGCAGTTATTTGCCCAAGGGCGTTTACTTGGTAATCTACGGTATAGTGTGTGTGTGTGTGTGTGTGTGTGTGTGTGTGTGTGTGTGTGTGTGTGTGTGTGTGTGTGTGTGTGTGTGTGTGTGTGTGTGAATATAGGTATGTATATATATATATATTTATAGGTATATATATATGTATAGGTATGCATATATGTGTATATATTTATAGGTATGTATATATATATATATATATATGTATAGGTTTGTGTGTATATATGTATATGTATGTATGTATGTATAGGTATGTGTATATATATATGTATATGTATGTATATATGTATGTATGTATATATGTGTATATATATGTATGTATATGTATTTTTGTATACATGTATAAGTATGTATGTATATATATGTATAAGTATGTATGTATATATGTATAAGTATGTATGTATATATATGTATATGTATGTATGTATATATATGTATGTGTATATATATATGTATATATGTGTGTAAATGTGTATATATATGTATACACACATGTACATGTATGTATATATGTACATGTGTGTGTGTATATATATATATATACATACACACACATGTATATGTATATATTTACATGAGTACATATATATGTATATATGTATATGTATACATTTGTATATGTATATATATATATATATATATATATTTATATATATTTATATATATATTCCCATTTTTTCCCCTTTCCATTCCTATCCATCTTTGTCGCCATTCTCCCACACCAAACTTCTCCAAGCAGGCCTTGCTTCGCGCACCGCGAACAGAAAGTAAGACCTTCACTCAAAGTGTTCCCACAAAGCTGGAAGCATTCAATCGTCTGACCGATTGATTCATTGATCAGAAAAATGTGTTTTTGATGGTGAAATATGGCCAAAGCTCGTAAACAGTAGACAGAGAGACTGGAAAAAGACACACTGGCTGTTTAATGACTGCACGCAATGTTCAGCCAGTATATGAGGTCAATGGCACACTCGCATTTCTCAGGGAAAATAAAGGAGTGGTCTTTAATAAATGTGAATAAAGTACATATTTTATTAAATAGTTGTAATTCAGGCCATGTCCAAACACTTTATTCTTTATTTGCTGTGTTTTTTAAGTCAACAGTCTTAAGATGAAAAAAAATCTGTTACGAATTAGGGCTGTGAACCTTTGGACATCACACTGTAACGGTACAGTGGAGAAGGAGACGGCACTGAGGCAGGGACGTCGCTTAGCTTGAAGCGTATTTATTGGTGTAACTAATGTGGTGAGACTATGTGAAGTGATTAGATGTTGAGGGTTACCGGGAGGTGTTAGAGGTGCGTGTTGAGACAGATGCGGAAGTCCAGAAAGGGCAAGGCAGGCTCGGAGGTCCGGTGACAGGCAAGTGGTCAGGGGCTGGAGTGAGGCGTCGTTGTCCGGTGGCAGGCGAAAGGTCGAGATCAGGGAAGGCAGCAGGGAGTCCAAAGGGGATCCGGGGAGACGAGAGACTCTGCTCAAAACCAGGGAATGATGCGAAGCTGCAGGATGACGACACAGGACAAGACAAAGTGAACACAGGAGAGGAGACACAAAGAGCAAGGAAGCACATGGCGAGGAGAGCTAGAGAATTGTAGGGCTTACTGTATGGATACAAATAGTATATGTTCTCGCTGCTGGCGTAAACAAACTACAGCTACACCTCAACTTTTCTTAAATAAATTGCATTACGAAAAAGAAGAGGACTTAAAGGGGGGGCTTGAGGAACACCTCAGTTATGTAAACCACAAGTTTGGACCTCAGTGTTCTATGTTTGCAAGCAAAGTTGAAATGCCAATGCAAGGATCTGCCAATGTTTTTACAGCGGTCCAAGTTCCTCTATAAACGACCACTCTAATGGTTATAGGAATTTGCTGTTTATTTTAAACTGAACTCGATATGGGGACGAATTTGGACCTAGGGCCGTGTGCTAAGCTAACAAATCCCGTAGAAACCCGACTGCTCTTTATGTAGCCCACCTCATGTATTTTTTGATTTTGTTAAAATACACATTTACCAAGGACATGTTTTGGTCCGCCACCCCGGCTTTTTAAATTTTTAAAAGTGTTTTGCAAAAAAAATAAAAATTTACACGCCATTAAGCCGACACAACGCTAACAAAGGTAAGCTAGCAATGGCCTACATGGCAGTCTTCCACCTGTGTTTCCAAATGTAGGTCATCTTCAGTTTTTTTTGCTAGCTGATGGCGAAACCTGGCTGCTGCCCTGGAAGGGAAACAAACACAAAGGTTTTGGCTTTTATGCTGATTTTACCCCCCGCTAACAGGAAGATCCTGACATGCTAATTAACAGGCTAGCCCCCACCTCGCCTCCCGTCTTCTGCCTTTCCGCTTAACAAGCTAAATCGTGCTCGGAAATAGCTACACGGCTGGTTTCCTCAGAGGCTGAGGAAAGAGATGGGGTTTCTTTTTTTAGCATACGGCTGAGGAAGAAACAAGTGGCTAATGTATTATGATGGCGTGGAAGAACCGGGGGGTATTGGAAGCAGGCATTAGCATCGTGTTATCATGTCGCACAGCCAGAGGGGGCAACACAATTGCTCGAACATGCAATCTAACGTGCAGCTAAGTGTTGCATCGCTAACTTGACCTGTTTAGCACAAATGAGCTATAGCCACTTCCATATGGCACCATGGGCTATGTAAATAATGTCAACCATTTAAAGCCTAGACGATTATACCTCGCTTATCTCAACGTCCCTCCGACTGGCTGACTGACGTTGACATATGCGGTTGTTGACATGTTTTTGTTTTTTTACATACAACAGGACTATTGTGTGTGGTTCTGGGCAGTCCATAGGGGGCAGTGGCGTTTGCCTGTTAGAGCCATTTCAAGAGAAGAAGGGTTTTCCAGCTTTGATGGCCGCTTGGAAGTGTGATGTGTGTCTTGCTGGAAACTGTTTTATAGACGCCAATAATCGGCTTCATTGCACCAAGATTACAATATTTGTAGGCATATCTAACCTTTGCAGCGCTATTTTCTTTTTATGTCTTGATCACAAAACGACTAGACCAGAGGTGTCCAAAATACGGCCCGCGGGCCAGATTCCTTATTAGACCTGTGTTCACTGTGGCCCATGGGATGCCTCCAACTTCCATCCATTCTCTACCACTTGTCACTTACAGGGTCGCTGGAGCCTATCCCAGCTGCACACTTAATTTGAAGTATCTGACAGTATAGTATAATTGCTGCAACTTTGCAATGATGATCGTTAATTTTTGTACGTATGACCTACACTGTAAAAAATAATTCTGTAAAAAAAAGTATCATCTACTGGCAGCTACGGCTGCCAAACGAAAACCATAAACTTAAAGTAAAACATTGGAAACTAAATAATGATCAGAAACATTATATCCATCCATCCATTTTCTACCGCTTATTCCCTTGTGGGGTCGCGGGGGGCGCTGGCGCCTATCTCAGCTACAATCGGGCGGAAGGCGGGGTACACCCTGGACAAGTCGCCACCTCATCGCAGGGCCAACACAGATAGACAGACAACATTCACACTCACATTCACACACTAGGGCCAATTTAGTGTTGCCAATCAACCTATCCCCAGGTGCATGTCTTTGGAAGTGGGAGGAAGCCGGAGTACCCGGAGGGAACCCACGCATTCACGGGGAGAACATGCAAACTCCACACAGAAAGATCCCGAGCCTGGATTTGAACCCAGGACTGCAGGACCTTTGTATTGTGAGGCAGACGCACTAACCCCTCTGCCACCGTGAAGCATTATAATTACAGACACATTTAATGAAACGTTTTGGAGAGAAATATCGTAATTTTACAGATTTTTAATAAATTATTAAGAATAACCACCTTTAATAAAGTGACGATGCAAACAGTTCTGCAGAAAAATACCTTTATTCTACAGAGTTTTTCCAAATGATTACAATCAACCACCTTTAATGAAGTGACAATGCTGGCAGTTCCACAGAAAAATACGATTATTTTACAGATTTTTTCTGAATTGTTAGGATCAGGGGTCTCACATTCACTTTACCGGGGGGGCTACTGGATGCAGGAACTTGGTGCAAAGTGGGTTCACCTTCTATGAATGGCTGTCCCGCCCTAACAACATTTTTACCGATCCTATCGCGAGACTTTCGGTGACCCTCTCGTAGGATTGACCCGATGTTTGCCCGAACAAATATATTATGGGTGTACCATGACAGCGCTTTATCTCCCTCTGCGTTCGATCATTCACCGAACCAACAGCGTGCCGACTTAAACGCGTGACGTGTATGGCTTTAACACACATAATAGTGACTGCAAGACATACTTGATCAACAGCCATACAGGTCACACTGACGGTGGCCGTACAAACAACTTTAACACTGTTACAAATATGCGCCACACTGTGAACCCACATCAAACAAAAATGATAAACACATTTCAGGAGAACATCCTCACTGTAACACAACATAACAAATACCCAGAATCCCATGCAGCCCTGACTCTTCCGGGCTACACCCCCTCTACCACCCAACCCCGCTCCCCCCATATCACCGCCATTTTTAAAAACTATTATTGATCTACTTGCTAATGTACTGCTTATATCTCGACATCTGTTAAAATCTACTAAGCATTTTGTATTATTATATTTTGATACTTTAAATTAGTTTTGGGTGATAATTAGGGATGGGTACTGTTAACATTTGAACCGAGACGGTACCAATTCCCGATACTTGAATTGTGAATAAATGCAAACCCGAGACCTCTACTGATTGTAATGGAATTGATATGGAAATGATAAAAAGGTTTATTGAGGAGACCACAGCAACCTATCATTTAAACATTTGAAAAATTCCCAAAGAAAATGAAAACGGCAAAACTTATGCCGATTAATAAGATTGGAGATAAAATGTCCTAAAAGTGTTAAAGGTGAACACTCGTGGACAACCAATACGGTTACAAAGCCAACATTTCAACATTGATGCTGTTAATTGAAATAATGGAAGAGATTACCAATGCAATAGACGGTAAACAGTGTGCAGCTGCAGTGATTATTAGAGTTGGGGGAAAATAATCGATTTTTAGATGCATTGGAATTTAGACATGGATGATTATAAAATCTATTTGTAAACATCAATAATCCATTTATATATTGTAAATAAAATAATGCAGACAGTTCAAAAATGTGAGTGACTGCAGCCAGCCACCTCACTCAGTAATCCGACCATCTCCTTTGTTTTTGGGCACTTATGCTCCAGTTTTGCACACATTATCATTAATTTAATAAATGTGGTTATTATTTAACTGTAAATTTTTACAAATGCACTGTTTTTTTAAAGTTGCAATTGATAGGCGCTTATTTAGTGAAATGTAAAACTGCATTAATATACATTAATTAAAGATGCATTAATAATCGATTTTTTTTATCGAATCGTAGCTCCTGAATCGTATTTGAATCGTGAGGTGCCCATAGATTCCCACCTCTAGTGTTTCTAGATCCAACTAAAGCCCTTAACAAAATTAATCATGCTATTTTAAGAAACAAATTGGAACCATCTGTTATCAGAGGGTTATTCCTGAACTGGGTACGAGTTCAAAAAGCCACGGCCCCCTTACACCCCTTCTTAACTGTCTATGTGACGTCAAGGCTTGGTTAGCCCAGAATTTTTTAATAATGAATGAGGGAAAAACGGAAATTTTAGTTTTTGGTCCGGCCCTTACTGACTTGGGACCATTGCAAAATTATGTGCGTCCCAAAGTCACCAGCCTTGGCGTCACTATAGACAGCGATTTTAAACTAGACAAACAAGTCAATGGCGTTTTAAAATCGTGTTTTTATCACCTTCGTCTTTTAGTAAAGGTTAAACCGTTTTTATCTTTTAACCTTTTTGAACAAGTCGTGCATGCTTTTATTTCAAGTCGCCTGGACTACTGCAATGCACTTTATGCTGGCATTAGCCAAAAAGCTCTCTCCCGGTTGCAGTTAGTCCAGAACGCGGCACCACGACTTTTAACAGGGGCCAGGAAATGCCAGCATATAACCCCAATTTTTCAGAGTTTGCACTGGCTCCCTGTTCATTTTAGAATTGATTTTAAAACATTGCTGTTTGTTTTTAAATCTTTACATGGACTGGCACCTCAATATATCTCGGACCTCATCCAAATTTACATCCCTGCGCGCGCTCTGAGGTCCGAAAGCCAGCTCCAGCTCGTGGTGCCCAAGACCAGACTTAAGACCAGGGGAGACAGGGCCTTCTCTGTGGTCGGCCCTAAGCTCTGGAACACTCTGCCGCTCCATGTTCAAACTGCTTCCACAGTGGAGTGTTTTAAGTCTCGTCTTAAGACCCACTTTTATTCTTTGGCTTTTAACACTACGTGAGTTGTGTGGTCCTCTGTCCTCTGTTGTCCTCTGTGTTTTTTATACACTTTTATTTTTATTTTACTGTTTTAATTGATTTTACCCTTTAAAATAGTTTTTAATCATATTTGTTCTTATATTGTTTTTATAGGTTTTATATTTATTTATTTTTTGTTTTTATTTAGTCATTGGTGGAGCATAATATTGTTTTTAACATGGCTGTGCAGCACTTTGGAAACGTTATTGTTGTTTAAATGTGCTATATAAATAAAGTGGATTGGATTGGATTACTTAAACAACTGGAAACAATACGTTAATGTCTCCAATGCTAAATATATCCTGTGGCGTACCACAGGGATCAATACTGCGACCAAAGTTGTTCAATCTCTAAAGACGACATTTGTAAAGCCGCGTTAAAGCCGCCGAGCAGACCGGGGAAGAATTCTCACAAGAAGTCAAATAAATGTGCTGTTAGATACTAAAACATATTTGGGGAGAATTATTGACAATGAGAGTATTTTTTTAAATTCTTTAATGAATAAAAAAAAGTTGGGGTTGGTGCTTGAGCAGTGGTTATTACTAGGGCTGCTAATCTTTGGGTGTCCCACTATTCGATTCAATATCGATTCTTGGGGTCGCGATTAGATTATAAATAGTTTTTTTTTCCCGATTCAACGCGATTCTCGATTCAAAAACTATATTTTCCCGATTTAAAAGGATTCTCTATTCATTCAATACATAGGATTTCAGCAGGATCTACCCCAGTCTGCTGACATGCAAGCAGAGTAGTAAATTAAAAAAAAAAAAAAAATTTAATAATTGTTAAAAATAAATAAATAAAAAATCGATTCTTAAAAAATGTGCATCGATTCTGAATCGCACAACGTGAGAATCGCGATTCAAATTTGAATCGATTACCATCTATTTGACTAATTATTTTTCTTTTAAATATTAATTACTGGTATCATATGTGTATACATTGTATTTGCTGATGTAGTTCTGTTGTTGTAACAAAAAGGGATGATACACATCAAAAACAAATATCGCTGATAATCGCACTAGCCGATACTTAGTAGATCTTTATTAGACACACACACACGCACGCACGCACGCACGCACGCACGCACGCACGCACGCACGCACGCACGCACGCACGCACGCACGCACGCACGCACGCACGCACGCACGCACGCACGCACACACACACACACACACACACACACACACACACACACACACACACACAGATCCATGGTGTGTTTTCCTATGCTGTGGTTTCAGCAGGTTCTGACCACAAAGTAGTTTACCACTAAATCACCCCGACTTTGTGGGCATGCTCATTAATCTCCTGCACGCCGTTCATGGAAAGCACGTGTACACACACACACACACACACACACACAATAACCCTAAGAAGTGACAACCTCCCCTTTCTCATCTCCATCAAGTAAAAATAATCAGTTTCAGGGTGAAACACTGTCCATGGTAAAATCTTTTTGACGCACACAGGCAACGTTTGAAGTCCCATTCTAAGTGTCACACAAGTGTAAAAAGAAGCGAGGTGTGGCATGACAGTGAGTTAGCAGACTGAATATTTCATCTTTGAATCTATACTGTATGCTCTTATGATATTAAAGCGAGTCCTCGAATGAATCTGAGAAGGATATGTCTTTTCTTACATTTTTAATTTGTATTACTTTTTTTATAATCATCTTTCACTTCATGTGACCTGGCTTCCTGTCCTCTGGTGGCGTTTTTCTCACTCTGTCTCTTGTCGTCTCTCGCTCTTTTTTGTTTCATCTCTCTTTCTCGGTCTTTGCTGCTTCTTTCATCTCCTCTGCCGTAAGCAGACACGGTGGGGCCCAACGCGTCCCTAATGAGAACCTCAATGTGTCCTCTAATGATGGATGTAGAGCTGTGTGTGTGTGTGTGTGTGTGTGCGTGTGTGTGAGTGAGTTTGTGTGAGTGTGTGAAGAATTTGTCAGTGTGGTGCGTGGCTGACTTGTGGGCCCCCTGGTGAGCCTCCTGACCCGGGTTACAACGTTGACTGTGAGCTATTGAGGTGCCCAGAGTGTGTGTGTGTGTGTGTGTGTGTGTGTGTGTGTGTGTATTGTACCATGTGACATCATCACTGTGCCATAAAGTAAGTGTTTTTAACTTTGATTTAACGTCAAGTCTTGGATGTTGCAGAAATAATGGTCACAATTTATTATGAAACGTTGGACCGGAGGGTCAGCCACCTCACTATCATCCATCATTGCAGATATTAGATTTTAATATCTCACTGTAATGTAAGTCTGAAGGAGTTTCCGCTGGAGTACCCAGCATGCATTGCACGCACGTTGTAAATAAGAGTTAAAGTTACGTGTTTGTTGTTAGCGATTTGTCGTCGCTTCCAACATAAAATGGTACTTAATTGTCGTGTGTTTGCTTAAAGGTTATTTTCGGTTTGTAAGTTGTGTTGTCTGATTGTATTTGTACAAAAATCAACCATTTCCCAAATTTCCCAATGTACGTTAGTTTGATGGCTTAGGGTTTATTAAAAGGTAAAACTGCATTACAACTAAGGGATGGGAACTGTTCACATTTGAACCAATACGGTACCGATTACTTTTGTACTCTAAACTGATTCCATCCATCCAACTTCTTCCGCTTATCCCAGGTCGGATCGCGGGGGCAGCAGGCTAAGCAGGGAAGCACAGACCCTCCTCTCCCCAGCCACTTCGTCCAGGAAAGTCCCGAGGCGTTCCCAGGCCAGCCGGGAGACATAGTCTTCCCAATGTGTCCTTGGTCTTCCCCGTGGCCTCCTACTGGTCGGACGTGCCCGAAACTTCTCATTCGGGTGGCATCCTGACCAGATGCCTGAACCACCTCATCTGGCTCCTCTCGATGTGGAGGAGCAGTGGCTTTACTTTAAGCTCCCTCCGGATGGCAGAGCTTCTCACCCTATCTTTAAGGGAGAGCCCCGCCACCCGACGGAGGAAACTAATTTCGGCCGCTTGTACCCATGATCTCGTCTTTTCGGTCATAATCCAAAGCTCATGACCATAGGTGAGGATGGGAACGTAGATCGACCGGTAAATTGAGAGCTTTGCCTCAGCTCCTTCTTCACCACAACAGATCGATACAGCGTCCGCATTACTGAAGACGCCGCATCGCTCCACCTGTTGATCTCACGATCCACTCTTCCCTCACTCGTGAACAAGACTCCGAGGTACTTGAACTTCTCCACTTGGGGCAGGGTCTCCTCCCCAACCCGGATGGCACTCCACCCTTTTCCGGGCGAGAACCATGGACTCGGACTTGGAGGTACTGATTCTTATCCCGGTCGCTTCACACTCTGCTGCGAACCGATCCAGTGAGAGCTGAAGATCCTGGCCAGATGAAGCCATCAGAACCACATCATCTGCAAAAAGCAGAGACCTAATCCTGCAGCCACCAAACCAAATACCCTGAACGCCCTGACTGCGCCTACAAATTCTGTCCATAAAAGTTATGAACAGAATCTGTCTGTACAATCAGTGTCAGAGCTTGGTCCGCATTGCCGACACTAAGTCAGACACGTTTCCAGTGAGGGGTGGACTGCGCCAAGGCTGCCCTTTGTCACTGATTATTAATGTAAATAGTTGTTGGGCCCTTTCATGGTCTGGCAACCAATTCAGGTTGTACAAAGTCCGCTGCAGTTGGTTCCTGCTCACCTGTGACCATAACAAGGGCAAGTACTGTAAAAAAGGGATGCCTGTTTTTATAATAAAGGCCTGAGAAAGCTGCTTCAACCGCAAACTAGGGCTGGGCGATATATCGATGCACTCAATGTATCGCGGGTTTGTCTCTCTGCGATATAGAAAATGACTACATCATGATATTCGGTTATAAGTTCTAACGCAGTTGATTTTAGCTGCGGGCATTAGACTTCAGGCTCTTCTTCACTCTTTCTTGTCTCTCCTCATAGACAGCAAGCGCACCTTCTTACATACGTCACATACTGTCACGTCATACGTCACATACGTATACGCCCTTACGTAGCAGAATGGTAGCAGCATGGATAACGTTACCTGTGATGCTAGAGGAGCCATGCGAGTGGTAATACGAGAGAAAGAAGATGCAAATCTGGTAACAAATGAAGGAAGAATTAATTCCCAAGAAAAACAGCAGGGGCTCCCTCGTCTGGCGGTGGTTTGGCTTTAAGTGGAAATATGTCGAACAGACAACCGTAATTTGTCAAATGTGGTGCTAAAGCGTTGCTACAAAAAGTAGCATTACTGCTAATATGTAGCATCATTTGAAAAGTCACCTGCTAGAGAATGAAGAGTGCTTACTGCGCATGTCAACATCTCCATTCGGTGCCACACGCCTTCAAAATCATGCACAAATGTGCACTTTATTTGTTTTAAACTATTGTAGTGGCGTTCTGTACAAAAAGTGCACTTTAATTTAGTGTCGTTTTGATATGTCAACTTAGTGACATCATGCACAAAAGTGCACTAATAGCTTGTTTTAAAATTTCTCTGACAATCTTGCATTTTCTGTTTTGGAAATTACATGAATGTGTGTTCCTACTGCTTAATAACTGATTAATAAATACAGTTTTGGTCAATTGACTTAGTTGTGGTTTCCTTCTCTGCATGAAAGTTTAAAATTAGCATATATTAATGCAGTATGAACAAGAATGTATTAATGTACACACAAAAAATCATCATACTGCTGTGATTATATGCATCAAGTGTTAATTCAAGGCTATGGCAAAATATTGAGATATAAATCGTGTATCGTGACATGGCGTAAAAATATCGAGATATTAAAAAAAGGCCATATCGCCCAGCCCTACCGCAAACCATCACTGACCTGACGATTCCGCTCTCTCTGTTTTCTTCTCAGGCTTTCGGGAACGCCAAGACAGCCCACAACAACAACTCCAGTCGCTTTGGCAAGTTCATTCAGGTCAACTACCAAGCCAGTGGCACTGTCAGAGGGTGAGACACACTCATAATGCACTGTACGCTCCATATGACAATCATTTCTCATGCAAGCAAACCTCTGTCTTTCTATGATTCGGTTTTCGCTGATAGTGTTTGCTCAAGTTTTGCCCCTGTTTTCGTATACCTTCTGTTATCGTACGGTCAATCATTGCGCGTGACAAACTAGCCCGAGTATCATTCCTTTGAATCGAGTCATTGTACTTATTTTATTTAGTCCAACTGCAAGGTAATCCACAATTGGAGTTGGGACCAAAGAAAGTTGCGAGTGCCAGCACTTGAATAAAGAAAGTGATAAACACTATTGAATTCCAGAAAAACCACGTAGCAAAGTATGTATGTGGCAGCTTCAGTAACAGTAAAAGTGACCTTAAATGTTTGTTAATACATTTAATTTCGTTCATCATTTGTATTTATTTTGCAATGTTTTCTGTATGTAAGACTGTAATTACTCTCTAAAATACTAAATAAATGTGTAGGTATTTTCAGGGTATTTACATTTGCTTTGGTTTTCATCTCACTTTTTGGAATGGAGCACTAACAAGAACCGGGGTTTGACTACAAAGTTACTGACTATCAAGGAATAATGGATATCGAATTTTCGAATTAATTGCAAGTCTCATTTGTAACAATTCTTATTTTTTTAAATAAAAAAGAATATAGTGGCACAGGAGTTAGTGCATGTGCGTCACAATACGAAGGTCCTGAGTAGTTCTGAGTTCAATCCCGGGCTCGGGACCGTTCTGTGTGGAGTTTGCATGTTCTCTCCGTGACTGCGTGGGTTTCCGCCGGGTACTCCTGCTTCCTCCGACCTCCAAAGACATGCACCTGGAGATAGGTTGATTGGCAACACTAAATTGGCCCTAGTGTGTGAATGTGAGTGTGAATGTTGTCTGTCTATCTGTGTTGGCCCTGTGATACGGTGGTGACTTGTCCAGGGTGTATGCTGCCTTCCGCCCAAATGCTGCTGAGATAGGCACCAGCTCCCCCTGCAACCCTGAAAGGGACAAGCGGTAGAAAATGGATGAATATTTTTAGTTTTGTTTTTTATTTAATATGTCCTGTCCAGCCATTCGGGCAAATCGTATTGTTGATGTAGATCAGCGGTGTCAAAGTCAAGCCCCGCGGGCCAGATCCGGCCCGGAATGAATTATCTATGGCCCCTGGGATGATATTTGATTAGTATTAGAACCGGCCCGCAGGCCACAGCCACGCATCAATACTCAATCAGGGTTGGCGCTAGGAATTTTCAAAATGGGTCCCACAGTAGATTTTTGAGGTTCCACTTTTTTGTAACCGTTTTGAAAACAAATGATAAATGTATGCATTTATCCTGTTATATCTCACATTCTATATTGCGTTTTGGAAAAAGGTTGTCATTAACGTTACTTAATTCATTTAAAAAACAAAATAAAACAAATTTTTATGCATATGTTAATTTATTAAGTTATAAACATTCATTCCCTTTCTTCTTTCCTTCATGCAGCTAAACTTTACCGCTGCTGGTATTTTTTTCTATATTTTTATTGTAATATTTTCAGAATGTGTTTGTTCTATTTTTGGCCAAACCAAGACAAAAAAAACAATCTGAAATTGTGTTTATTTTTAATTTTTAATGCCATGATTTTAATTGTCTGGCCCGTGTGTGCAGAGATTTTCCTTCATGCACCCCCTTGAGCTAAAATTAGTTTGACACCCCCTAGATCAGGGATAGCGAACCTGTGGCTCTTTTGATGACTTTATCTGGCTCTCAGATAAATCTTAGCTGACATTGCTTAACACAATAAGTAATCAATAATTTCGCTGGTAATCACAGTTTTGATTGATTGATTGATTGAAACTTTTATTAGTAGATTGCACAGTAAAGTACATATTCCGTACAATTGACCACTAAATGGTAACACCCGAATAAGTTTTTCAACTTGTTTAAGTCGGGGTCCACGTAAATCAATTCATGGTACGTGTTAAAAACAAAGTTGAAAATATAAAACCTTCTCATGGATTTGAATCCGTCCATCTGTTTTCTACCCCACCAGTTCAAGAAGTCGCATTAAGTAGTATTCTATTTGTTATTGGTTAGCTTCAGAATAACAATGTTATTAAAAATAATAAGAGACTTAGTATACTCTAAAAATTGTGTTCTTACTTAAAAATACACGCATTTAGTTGTATTCAGTGTTAAAAAAATATTATATGGCTCCATCCATCCATCCATCCATTTCTACCGCTTATTCCCACAGATAGACAGACAACATTCACACTCACATTCACACACTAGGGCCAATTTAGTGTTGCCAATCAACCTATCCCCAGGTGCATGTCTTTGGAAGTGGGAGGAAGCCAGAGGGAGGACATGCAAAGTCCACACAGAAAGATCCCGAGCCCAGGACTACTCAGGACCTTCGTATTGTGAGGCAGACGCACTAACCCCTCTACCACCGTCATAAATAAATCGAAAAATCTAAAGTTTTTAAATGTGATCGGTATCGCTATTTGGTGTCAAACTTGAGATCGGCCCCCAGTCCACAAAAACATTCAACATCTCACCCAAGTTAATTGGGCATACATGCACGCACACGCCCCTCCCCAAATCAACGCCTTCATCACCGTTAAATTCTTCTGGGGTTGTGGATGGCTGTGTAGCGCTCTATAGCGGCAGCTGGCCTCCAGTGCCTCAACTCACCCCCCCTCCTCTGTTGCAAGTTGGTGGGACTACATGTACCATGTTGATGTGTGCCATGCTATGTGAGGTTTTTTTCCTTGGACTCAGTCTGGACCCCTCCTAAGGGTCTAGCCTTAGACTGATATTTTTTTTACTCTTCCCCTTCTCCCAATGTCACCTTTTTCTCACCTTTTTAAGGAGCGCTGTAAGTGGCTAATCCGTTTGCGGTCCCGACTTGTCCCCCCCCCCTTTAACATATGTCTGCTCATAGCGGGACTGTGCCGAAAATGTAATTTCAGTTCTTATGTGTCTTGTACATGTTAAGAATGGACAAAATAAAGCCTGTCAATGTTGTTGTTGTATCGGAAGATCTCACTCATGGATTATCGGTATCCGGATTGGGAAGCATAAAACCTTGATTGGAACTTCGTTAATAGTAATACACACAAATTATTTTTGAGTGTGTGTGTGTGTGTTGTTTCAGGGCCTATGTGGAGAAGTACCTGCTGGAGAAATCCCGGTTGGTCTACCAGGAACACAATGAAAGGTAGAGTCACTTCCTGTTTGTGTTGCATGATTTCTTCAGGGGTGCCCAAAGTGGGACCCGGGGGCCAAATTAGTCGTATTGTATGGCTCGGCAAAGGGAAGCTTCCCAAATGTAAAACAGTTTCTTCCCCCAGGCTATCAATGTGATGAACGCTGTGAAAATAACTCTGTAGCTAATTTGTCACTGTGAATGTACTAACTCATGCTCACGTCATCATCTTTTTTGCTATTCACCACTCCACTATTATTTATTAGCCTTGCATATATTAGTTATCTAATTACTTGTTTATATTTTTAATATGACTGTTGGCTTATTTTCAGTATGGGCACTCCTGTCCTAGACCCTAGTGCAGGGCTATTTAAATACATTATAAAGAGGGCCACAGTTTCAAGGGCCCAAGGGCTAGAGGTCGGACATCAAAATTTGGATGTTTGGTCAGAAAGTGCTTCCGCAGGTTATATTCCTTTGAGACTGTGTGTACTTATTTACAAAGTAAACATATTGGCATTCACACTGCATTGTCATTCTCAATCCAGTGTGTGTGCTGCTGGACATATAGTTAACAGCATGAAGAAACAGAAGTTCCAGAATTTTTTGTTGAGGATTAAAGTCCCTTCTTTTAAATTATTTTGCTTCATCAGTTTTATTTATTTGCACTTCTTCTTTCATTTAGCTTCGTAAGAGTGAAAATCGAAACATAAAATAAACACGACAAGTGTATTTTACATAAATGCATTGAATGTTTGGTGTTAATACATTTACACATTAAACTACAGATATTTACGCATATACAAAATTTAACAACATCCGAATCAAACATTGCACTCAATATGTGTGGCTCATCACAATTAAACCTAAGGTGTTGTGTAAAGCTTTAAACGGCAAAGTTTCTCAGCCAAAAACAAATACAAAAGACATCATGAAGTCAGCAATTTCAATACATTCATACTGTTGTCCAGTCACTGTTAAAAGTCGGATTTTTCGAGATTTATTTCGACTTTTTTTAGGTGCCATTTTTGGTTTGAATGAGTAGTCTTCTACTCAGCTCTTTGCTGCTTCATGACACATATGCCTCAATGTTGCCCCCTGCAGGGTGGCGGGAGTCCTGCATACAAGAGTTTTAATGGTTTCATTAAGCTTATTTGGGTGATGTTCGGCGGGCCAAATAAAAAGCTTTGGCCTGAAGGATGTGGCCCGCGGGCCGCCAGTTGCATAGGCCTCCCCTAGCGGATCATCATCTTTCATATAGCCAAGCTTTGATGGTTATTTGAGGCAGTGTTGATCTAACTGGTTGTGGTGACTCTTTGCCGCTCCCAGGAACTACCATGTCTTCTACTACCTGCTCGCCGGAGCCAGCGAGGAGGAGAGGACCTCTTTCCACATGCTCAAACCTGGGGAATACCACTACCTCAACCAGGTGAGCGAACACACAGTCCTAATAAAACTCCAGAAGGAAGACATTTTCTGAAGCCTTTAGTAAAGTTGAATGATGGCAGACTTTAAATGTCTTCTCTCCCTTTTCCCTCATTTAAACTTTGATGTTCATCCCTTTCATCTTGTTTGCCCCTTTTTTACTTCCTTCCTCTGCTCCTTGCGTCCTTGCATTGCAGTTGGTAGACTGATTTATGGGTACCGAGGAACCCTTTTAAGTCTTTGATGAAACACTCAAGTCCCCTGTTCACCATGTTTGTGGTATCATTAAAAAAGTGCCCGCATAATTGTCGAAATAAAATCTGAATTTCTTTTTTTCCTGTTAAATAAATAATTTATTAATTAATTATTGATTAGTTGAGAATTGTTTTTTTTTTTGGAGATGTCCAATAATGGCTTTTTTGCCCATATCCGATATTCCAATATTTTCCAACTCTCAGTTACAGATTCCGGTATCAACCGATACCGATATATACAGTCGTGGAATTAACACATTATTATGCCTAATTTGGTTGTGACGCCCCGCTGGATGCATTAAACAATGTAACAAGGTTTTCCAAAATAAATCACCTCAAGTTATGGAAAAAAATGCCAACATGGCACTGCCATATTTAATATTGAAGTTACAAAGTGCATTATTTTTTTTAACATGCCTCAAAACAGCAACTTGGAATTTGGGACATGCTCTTCCTGAGAGAGCATGTTGTAGTATATTGTAGCATCCCGGAAGAGTTAGTGCTGCAAGAGGTTCTGGGTATTTGTTCTGTTGTGTTTATGTTGTGTGTGGATGTTCTCCCGAAATGTGTTGGTCATTGTTGTTTGGTGTGGGTTCACAGTGTGGCGCATATTTGTAACAGTGTTAAAGTTGTTTATACGGCCACCCTCAGTGTGACCTGAATGGCTGTTGACCAAATATGCCTTGCATTGTGAAAAGCCGTAGATATAATGTGACTAAGCCAGCACGCAAAGGCAGTGCCTTTAAGGTTTATTGGTGCTCTGTACTCCCCCCTCGTCCGTGTACACAGCGGCATTTTAAAAAGTCATACAATTTACTTTTTAAAACCGATACAGATAATTTTGAAACCGATACCGATAATTTCCGATATTACATTTTTAAGCATTTATCGGCCGATAATATCGGCAGTCCGATATTAGCGGACATCTCTAGTTTTTGTAATAAATAAAATGTGAATTTTAAATTTTGCCATGTTTTGTATGGCTAACCCACAACGCAACGTCTATGCAATTGCACAGCATTAAAACGTGCACACCGTGTTCAGTGCAATATAAGCTTCAGAAAAAAAGCAGCTTCGATTCTACACCCGTGTATTAGAGCAGGGGTCAGTTTGATCCAGGAACTATTTTCAGGGACCGGCGTTTTACGCGTGGCAGACAATTACAGCAAAAATCCCTTCATGAAAAATACAACCTCACCGTAACACTCAAAGAGTGGGCGCCCTGGTATTTTTCCATCCAACCATTTTCTACCGCTTGTCCCTTTTGGGGTTGCGGGGGGTGCTGGAGCCTATCTCAGCTGCATTTGGGCGGAAGGCGGAGTACACCCTGGACAAGTCGCCACTTCATCGCAGGGCCAGCACAGATAAACAGACAACATTCACACTCACATTCACACACTAGGGCCAATTTAGTGTTGCCAATCAATCAACCTAACCCCAGGTGCATGTCTTTGGAAGTGGGAGGAAGCCGGAGTACCCGAAGGGAAACCACGCAGTCACGGGGAGAACACGCAAACTCCCCACAGAAAGACTTTCATTTTGCGAAAAACAAAAAATGTAGTTTTTACCTCATTTTTGCTATCTTTTTGGCTAATTAAGTCACAATACACGTGACAGGTCATCGTCGAGGACAAGAGCATACATATATAACAGGGTTCCCCCCCAGATTGCTAACATACATCTGTTGTGTCCTTGAGCAAGACACTTCACCCTTGCTCCTGATGGGTCCTGGTTAGCGCCTCAGTGTGTGAATGTGTGTGTGAATGGGTGAATGTGGCAATAGTGTCAAAGCGCTTTGAGTTCCTTAAAAAAGGTAGAAAAGCGCTATACCCATTTATATATAACCCATTTACCATTTATACTTGTGATGGTGGGGGCTTGGTCAATATGACAGCATCATATAATTTGCATAATATGCATATTTGATCTAGAAAGGCTAAAAAAAATATGCATACATTTAAAATAAATGTCATTAAATTTTTATTACCATATTTGTTAGAAAATTATATATATTTTGCTCTATTTTTCAACTGTTGCTTATTGTACAATATACTTTAAGATTTTTTCAAGTTTGTAGAGATTTCTCCAGTCCTTTGAGTGACTTTTCGAGTTTTTCAATTATTCCTTCTTATTCTCACAACGGGAGTAATATGTGGTGTCGATAGCATCACCTGAAAGGTCCCAAGTCTTTACTGCCATGAGTGTGTTTACTTTTTTATTTACGTGTGTGTGTGTGTGTGTGTGTGTGCGTGAGTGTGTGCGTGCGTGTGTGCGCGTGTGTGCGTGTGTGTGTGTGTTGTGTCAAATTCCATTTAAGCTTAGACACACGCTGGAAGAGTGGGGGAAAGACAAACGTCTTGTTTATCTTTTTGGGATTCCACCAGAAAGTTGAGTTTTCCTTCCGCCGCGAATCCCCACAACGACCCCCTCCCTCCCAGCTGCCACTGTTGCTATGCGCCTCTGTTTCCACGGCAACAACAGGACCAGAGTTAATCTGGCGGTGACTCGCGTGCCGAGGCTGCCGGCAGTTGTGCACGTGTGTGCGTGCACGTGTGTGTGTGTGTGTGTGTGTGTGTGTGTGTGTGTGCGTGCGTGCGTGTGTGTGTGTGTGTGTGTGTGTGTGTGTGTGTGTGTGTGTGTGTGTGCAGGTGTTTGTCTTATACACACACAAAAGCACACAAACAGTTGGTCCATATTTAGTTTTTTTCCCTCCAGATTTTCTCTTCGTTACGTCCCAAATATGTCCAGGACTCTCACATATTCCTACATGTTCAGGCTATGATCATTTCCACGGTGTTTTCCATCTGAATTCATCGAATCAGTCCTGACTGCAAGTGTCGGGATTTAGAGTGGAACCTCGCATGGAATCCGTTCAATTTTTTTTTTAAGTCAAAGGAATTAAACTGTGCCTTTTGCTTTTTCTTTTGATTTTTGTGCCTCTTCTAATAGGCTCAGGCTCCACAAGGTGTGTTAAGAGAAGAGAAGAAGATTATAGACAGGAACCCATGTTACATTAAAAACAGTACAACTCTCCCGTCCAAAGGCAAAACCCAGTAACTCAATTTTGGTCAAAACTGAGCTGATAATAATTTTGGAGTTCCTAGGTGATATGTTTTACATTAGTGTATGCAATATTGCAATTTGTTCCGTAAGTAAGCTGTTACCCCGCATGGCAGGACCTAGCAACTACCACATAACGCGTAGATACAACAGAAAAACCTAGTATCTCAAGGGACCAATCGGAGCATCTTTGTCAGTTGCCTTACTGTCTTTAATGAGACATTTGCACGAATGGGGGCCGACGGTCAACCTGATTATGTGATATTATGGCACGAGGGGATATTTGGAAGATTGGCCCAGGACGTTGCAAGCACCTTCATTAAATATATTGCTCTTGATTCTTCCCCTTGCATACTCTTTTGGGCAGATAACTGTGGAGGTCAAAATAAAAACTGGACGCTTGCCCAATGTGCAAACACAGAATGGGGCCCACCCGAGATTGTGATAAAATATCTGGAGAAAGGGCACACGTACATGAGAGCAGATTCAATCCATGGCTCGATCAGCAAGAAAATGAAAGCTCAAGAAAACATCTATACGTTTGATGACTTTGTAAATCTTTGTAAGACAGCATCAAGATAGATTGGTTTTCCTTTGTTGTCTCAAAATCAGCTAGAAGTGAGTTACTAGGTTTTGCCTTTGGACGGGAGAACTCCAGCGTGGCCATACGCTAACTCACTTGTCGGCAAAGTTAGCATTCGGATCCTGCTTAAGTCGGTCCCGCATATTTTGACAGCCTGTCTCCCCGCATTTAAATAGACTCCCTTTTTAGACCAGTTGATCTGCCGTTTCTTTTCTTTTTCTTCTATGTCCCACTCTCCCTTGTGGAGGGGGTCCGGTCCGATCCGGTGGCCATGTACTGCTTGCCTGTGTATCAGCTGGGGACATCTCTGCGCTGCTGATCCGCCTCCGCTTGGGATGGTTTCCTGCTGGCTCCGCTGTGAACGGGACTCTCGCTGCTGTGTTGGATCCGCTTTGGACTGGACTCTCGCGACTGTGTTGGATCCATTGTGGATTGAACTTTCACAGTATCATGTTGGACCCGCTCGACATCCATTGTTTTCCTCCTCTCTAAGGTTCTCATAGTCATCATTGTCACCGACGTCCCACTGGGTCATTATTGTCACCGATGTCCCACTGGGTGTGAGTTTTCCTTGCCCTTATGTGGGCCTACCGAGGATGTCGTGGTGGTTTGTGCAGCCCTTTGAGACACCAGTGATTTAGGGCTATATAAGTAAACATTGATTGATTGATGATTGATATTTTGACAGCCTGTCTGTTGACCAACTCATTAAGTCCTGGGTCACCGCGTTCTTAATATAACCAAGAAGTGCCCAAAAGTTGATGTTGACATAAAATTTGAGTGCCAAAGGGTTAATTTCAGGCGGTTTGTGCCAACATGTGTTTTAGTAGGTCCAGGCATTATGACTGAAAACTGTATAACGGTATAAGTGTTTTATATCGGTCAATATCGATAATTATTGGATTTTTTTTTTTACTTATGGAAAAAATATATTAAGCGTGAAACATTTTTTTTCCAATTGTAACTTTCCTCTGATTATAATCCCCTCAGTTATTAAGGCCGAAAGGAAATGTCAAAACAAGCATGGAAAACAAAATTGTAAAATCACAATGAACACTTAACAATAAGCTCTTAAAATGAAGGTGCAAAAATATGGAATATGCAAGAAATGTTTAATAACGTGTAAGAAAAATGTGCAAAGTGTCAACATGTAAACATAGAGAAACCAGAGAATAGCTAACTGCAGGTTTAGTGCCAGGAATTTACAGCTGTGCTCTAAAGTGTGAGTGGTGTGGTGTTATTCATTAGGAGCGCTTTGGTCTGAGTATGGTTCCTTTTAGAAAAAATCCCCAAAACTTCCATGCTGTCGAGGTGACTTTTCCTGTTTTTTTCCGCTATTTTTTCAATTTTACTTTCTCTTCTCACTCCCTGCAAAGAATCAACCGCCAGACAACATGATGGCTTAACCAAACTTGATAGTTGATATTGACTGTTTTTATTATTTCTTTTTTTTAATTATATCAACATAAAAAACACAAGATACATTTACAATTAGAGCACCAACCCAAAAAACCTCACTACCCCATGTACACTCATTCACACAAAAGGGTTGTTTTCTTTCTGTTATTAATATTCTGGTTTCTAGAATATATATCAATACAATCTGCAAGGGATACATACAGTCTGTAAACACACATGATTGTGCATGCCACTGGTCCACTATTGTACTAACCTTTAACGGTTAATTTTACTTATTTTCATTAATTACTAGTTTATATGTAACTGTTTTTACATTTGTTATTCAAGAAAGTGTTTTTAATTAAGTTATCTTATTATTTAATTTTTTTTTTTTTAAAAAGGATTATACCTTCACCTGACCAGGTTGTCAATGAAATTAGATTGTTTAAAGCAGTGGTTCTCAAATGGGGGTACTTGAAGGTATGCCAAGGGGTACGTGACATTTTTTGGAAATATTCTAAAAATAGCAAGATTTCAAAAATCCTTTATAAATATATTTATTGAATAATACTTCAGCAACATATGAATGTAAGTTCATAAACTGTGAAAAGAAATGCAACAATGCAATATTCAGTGTTGACGGCTAGATGTTTTGTGGACATGTTCCATAAATATTGATGTTAAAGATTTCTTTTTTTGTGAAGAAATGTTTAGAATTAAGTTCATGAATCCAGATGGATCTCTATTACAATTCCCAAAGAGAGCACTTTAAGTTGATGATTACTTCTATGTGTAGAAGATGAGGGCGGCATGGCGTAGTAGGTAGAGCGGCCGTGCCAGAAACCTGAGGGTTGCAGGTTCGCTTCCCACCTATAGACATCCAAATAGCTGCCGTTGTGTCCTTGTGCAGGACACTTCACCTTTTCCCCTGTGCCGCTCACACTGGTGAATGAATAATGAATGAATGATTGGTGGTGGTCGGAGGGGCCGTAGGCGCAAACTGGGAGCCACGCTTCCGTCAGTCTACCACAGGGCAGCTGTGGCTACAGATGTAGTTTACCACCACCAGGTGTGAATGAATGATGGGTTCCCACTTCTCTGTGAGCGTTTTGAGTATCTAACAATAAAAAAGCACGATATAAATCTAATCCATTATTATTATTATTATTATTATTAGAAATCTTTATTTATAATTGAATCACTTGTTTATTTTTCAACAAGTTTTTAGTATTTTTATATATTTTTTTCCAAATAGTTTAAGAAATACCACTACAAATGTGCAATATTTTGCACTGTTATACAATTTAATAAATCAGAAACTGATGACATAGTGCTGTATTTTACTTCATCTCTTTTTTTCAACCAAAAATGCTTTGCTCTGATTAGGTGGTACTTGAATAAAAAAAAAATGTTCACAGTGGGTACATCACTGAAGAAAGGTTGAGAACCACTGGTTTAAAGGGTTCTTAAAACCAGGTCCAGTCCAGATTATGTCCATGTCGGAGTCAGCAACACACACCTTCATCTATGTACACTCAAAATTAGGGAACTCAACAACAGATGGCCTATAATCTGTAAAAAAAAATTATATTTTCAAAATAAGCATTTATATACACTCCAGACTATGTCCAGGTCGGGCTCAGCAACACAAACTTTCATTTATGTACATTCAAAATTAGTGAACACAACATATTCTGATTGTTACTTGATTGACTGATAAAGTGTCACTTCCACTTATCAGTGATCACTTCCTGTGTTGCTCGGTTACCAGAGAGTGAGTGCCTTTGTTCGTGCAACCACCCATGCTTCGCAACTTCCACTTTCTTCAAGAAAAAAAAAAGTATGTTTTTTTCAGACTTATTTTATCGATTTCAATTGCGTGTCTATCGGTATATATATTGATGCTCTTTTATCGCCCCAGCCCTATCTTGAAGTATTGTTGATGTCATCAGTATTGCTAAGGATTACACAGCATTAAAACGTGCACTGAGTGACATCCTGTTCAGTGCGACGAAAACTCCAAAATAAAAGCATGGCAAAATTTACCTGGAGAAATCCGGAAGAAAGATTAGCTCGCGTGCAAAAGCTTTATCATCGTGTCAATTACTGCACCTTGCAATTTTCGGAGTTTGTCGGTTTGTTAGTTAGCAATATAGTTAAAAAAATTGATGAAACTCATTCCTGCTACGTTCCCTAATGTTTACGTTTCGAGGTTCAACTTCTGTGTGCGTGTGTATGCTGGCAGGCTTGGTCCCGCCGCCACTCACAGAGACAAAGAGAGTGGATGACCGACACTCTGTTTATTTCATTCCCCAAGGAGTGAACATTCTTGCTGCATGAACATGACAATTTAATTTATCCTTTAATTATTTACCTCCACCAGGATGTCTTAAATATTCACTATCATGTCTATCAGCTAGTTAGTAACAGAAAATCCTTAATTATCAGCCTTTCTTTTAATGTTTGGCCATATTTTCGGGTATGTCAGGTACTGCTTTCAAATGACTTACAGGCCTACTGTAACCCACTACTACCGACCACGCAGTCTGATAGTTTATATATCAATGATGAAATATTAAAAAATTGCAACACATGCCAATACGGCCGGTTTAGTTTACTAAATTACAATTTTAAATTTCCCGCGGAGTTTCTTGTTGAAAACATCACAGAATAATGACGCATGTTTGTGACGTCTCGGGTTGGAGGGGACATATTAGCCCAGCACCACACACGGCTAAAAGTCGTCTCTTTTCATCGCATAATTACTCAGTAATTTGGACATCTGTGTTGCTGAATCTTTTGCAATTTGTTCTATTAATAATGGAGACTATAAAGAATAATGCTGTTGGTGGAAAGCGGTGGATTGCAGCTGCCTTTAGCACCGAAACACAGCCTGTGTTTCTTTGTTTGTTGTGAAGCTTTAACAGAGAGCGGTAGAGCGAACATGTTTCTCTACGTCAACCAACAAGTTTTTGAATGGGAAAATTGAAAGATATTAAGTCGGCTCTTACCGGAGACTTCAGTGGATTATGCGACTTCATCCTGCAGCTCAAAAAGGCAGCTGTGATCTTGGCTCCTCGGCTTCTCTGCGAGACACTGGTGTTCACTGCAGCCATCCGAATTTCAGGTATGACTTTACAATCTCAGTAAAACACTCTTAAAACAATAAGCAGATAAAGGATCTTCCAGAATTATCCTAGTAAATGTGTCTAATTACATCTGAAACGGTCCACCTGCCGCCGCCTGGAGCCGTCTTTTTTTTTTTTTTTTTTTGTGCTTCACTCTTACTGTCTTCATCCACGAATCTTTCATCCCCGCTCAAATTAATGGGGAAATTGTCGCTTTCTCGGTCCGAATAGCTCTTGCTGCTGGAGGCTATGATTATAAACAATGTGAGGATGTGAGGAGCCCCACAACCCGTGACATCACGTGCACATCCTCTGTTACTTCCGATAAAGCCAAGGCTTTTTTATTAGCGACCAAAAGTTGTGAACTCTATTGTCGATGTTCTCTAAAAAATCCTTTCAGCAAAAATATGGCAATATCGCGAAATGGTCAAGTATGACACATAGAATGGACCTGCTATTCCCGTTTAAATAAGAAAATCTCATTTCAGTAGGCCTTTAAGCATGTTTGACTTGTATCAACACTGCTTTACACTTGTATGCCACTTAATTATGCTATAATGTGAATTTGTGCAGTTTATACAACAGTTTTTTTTACCTTGATTTCATTGATTTCCTATTGAAGATATTGTTCATAAATACAAATATTAACATCCCTGAACAGACTGTGCTCATTCATCGTTAGAGGTTCCACTGTATTTATGTTAGACGAACAAAAAGGTTCTGAAACGTAGAGTGGTGACCTCATACACTGGCGCCATTAACGCAATGTGCCTCACTTGCAGATGACAACGAAATCCCACAAACGCCACTGGGACTGTTACTGTGAGAGCGAGCTGGTCAGTATCACGCTGGTGTGCACGTGGGGGTGTGTGCTCACCGTGCCGCCTGTTTGCCACCAAAGATGAATGAGTTCGGGATACCGCGACCATGCTCTGTACACCGCTGCCTCTCAAGCGCTTAAAGGGATATCTTAATGTGTTTTGACACTGCATTTCATTCAAAACTAGGGGTGTCCTCATCCGATATTGGTATCGGTCCGATATCAGCATAAAAACAAATATTAGAATATAGCATCTACTGATAGAAGCGCTTCGATACAAACGCTCCAGCACTGTGTTTACCTGTGCAAAGCTGGACAGTCAGTCAACATTTAAATATACCTTTTTTCTCTGGTTTCTGGATCTATAGGTTCCTGTAGAAGTGTGTGGTTTGTGTTTCCACCGCATTTCAGGTAGTTTCTACAAATCAGGCTGATGACGTATGGAGGAGTGCTTGAATATATTTCTACACTGATACCACTCAAACAGACAATATTAGGTCACAGTTCTTTTGCTACAAAGTAGGTCAATTAAATACAAAGCAGTAATATACAAAACGATAGGATTTATAAGATGAAATGTACCGTATTGTTCATAAAAAGTCAGGGTCAGGTGATTCCCTGTAGTCCAGTTCAGTTGTAAATAACAATATATAAATAATAAATGTCAGTGTTTATCTGTAAATATCAATACAGGAATAATACATGTCAGTGTTTAATGTCAGTGTTTATCTGTAAATAATTTATGAATAATAAATGTCAGTGTTTATTTGTAAATAACAATTTATGAATAATAAATGTCAGTGTTTATTTGTAAATAACAATATATAAATAATAAATGTCAGTGTTTATCTGCAAATAACAATATATGACTAACAAATATCAGTGTTTATCTGTAAATAACAAAATGTAAATGATAAAATGTCAGTGTTTATCTGTAAATAACAATATATAAATAATGTCAGTGTTTATTTGTAAATAACGAAATATGAATAATAAATGTCAGTGTTTATCTGTAAATAACAATATATCCATAATAAATGCCAGTGTTTATCCGTAATTAACAACATATAAATGGTAGATGTCAGTGTTTATCTGTAAATAACACAATATAAATAATAAATGTCTGTGTTTATCTGTACATAATATATAAATAATACAAAATAAATGTCAGTGTTTATCTGTAAATAATATATAAGTAAAAAATGTCAGTGTTTATCTCACGCCGACAACACGGACACATCGAATTTAGCGTTAGCATTCTGTTCACTCAAGTTGAGGCTAATAACTACACAGTATAGCTCGGTGGAAGCAACCTGAGGGTTCTAGGTTCGATTCCCGCTTCCGCCATCCTAGTTACTGCTGTTGTGTCCTTGGGCAAGACACTTTACCCGCCTGCTCCCACTGCCACCCACACTGGTTTAAATGTAACTTAGATATTGGGTTTAACAATGTAAAAGCGCTTTGAGTCACTAGAGAAAAGCGCTATATAAATATAATTCACACTAATTCACAAATGTTGTGTCACTGATTACTTTTACAACATTTAATAATGAAATAAATAGTTGATTTTTGATGTTATTTACCTTTGTTCCACTCGTGTGATGCCTCCTTTATTTCACATGTATCCAACAAAGTCCGAGTAGTAAGCAGCTGAGGTTGTTGCTTCGAGTCCGACTTCATAGTCCTGTGTAAATACGCTTAAAAGGGTCCATCCTCTTTGCCTGCATAAAAACGTTTAAAACAGAGTCCACTTCTCGTAGCTTTGCATATCGAAATTAAGTTTGTAAAAACAATAAACATTAAACTGCATATCGTTTAAAGATGACAAGTTGAGTAAAAACAATGCAAGATAGTTCCACTGATCAGCGTTCTTCAGCACAAAAATGCCTCACAAAAGTTGCTGCAAGTCGAAAGTTCCGTTTTTTTCTTCTTTCTCCTAAGTTTTTTGTCTTAAAAATACACAAAAAATAACAAATAAACAAGTTGCCTTGGATTAGTCCGCATTGGCGGTCGTGTGTTTGAAAAATACTTTCTAAAAACGCCCGCAGCAGTTTTTAACTAATCAGTACTTTATATATATATATATATATATATATATATTATTAGGGCTGGGCGATATATCGATACAAACGATATATGGCGGGTTTGTCTCTGTGCGATATAAAAAATGACTATCGTAATATTCGAGTATACGTTCTCACGCAATTGCTTTTGGCTGCAGGCATTACACTACAGGCGTTTCTCACTCCTCGACTCTCCTTCTCGTCTCTCCTTCTCACAGAGACTGAAAACAAGCCCGCCTTCTTACATACAGTACGTCACATACTGTCACGCGTTTAGTGCCATACGCGCTCGCCGAGCAGAGAGTTAGCAGCATGGCTAACGTTAACTGAGGCAGGAAGCGCAAGCAGAGCAGAGCGGACCGGAACGGAGCGAGTTGAGTGACATTACAAGAGAGAGAGGGTGCGAAACTGATCACAAATGGAGGAAGAACAATTAATGCCCAAAAAAACAGCAGGGGGTCCATCATCTGGCGGTGGTTTGGCTTCAAGCGGGAAGATATTCAGCAGACAACAGCAATATACAAAGTATGCAGCACAAGTGTTGCTATAAAAGGTAGCAGCACTACTAATTTGTTCTTTCATTTAAAAGGTCACCCGCGAGAGAATGAAGAATATTTAATAAATACAGTTTTGGTTAATTGACTTATTTGTGATTTCTCTCTCTGCATGAAAGGTTAAAAGAAGCATATATTAATGCAGTATGAAGAAGAATATTTTAATGTAGACACATAGAATCATCATACTGCTGTGATTATATGCATCAAGTGTTCATTCAAGGCCAAGGCAAAATATCGAGATATATATCGTATACCGCGATATGGCATAAAAATATTGCGATATTAATAAAAGCCAATATCGCCCAGCCCCAAAATAAATAAATATATATATATATATATATATATATGTCTTGATTGGATTATCCAGAGAATAGTGCTCGATACCGTGGTAGAGCGCAATATGTAGGTGTGGGAAAAAATCACAAGACTACTTCATCTCTACAGATCTGTTTCATGAGGGGTTCCCTCAATCATCAGGAGATTTTAATGGAAGCATTCACATACAATGGTTTATATAGAGCACAGAGTGGGTGGGTACAAGCAGGCGTAGGGTGTGGTGATTGGCTCATCTGTTACCTAGGAGGTGTTTCCGTCTATGGCGGCATGTTGAAACTTCGCCTCGGACTACGACTCAATCACAGGCAACGAAAGAAACATCATCATCCACGCAAAGAACTCCATACTCATCCACAACAGTACACCATGGCAAAAAAAGAACAATTCAACATTTGACGTTACTATGGGGAGTTTTGACGGCGCAGAAACGTGCGAACTCGTTGGGAGTTTCCTCCTCTCCCAGCTTGCTAGCCTCAACCTGAACCTTGGTATTTACCGTGATGATGGACTGGCAGTGTGCCGCGCCTCGCCAAGGAGCAGCGAGAACACCAAGAAGCGCATATGCCAAATCTTCAAAGAAAACGGCCTACGGATTACGATTGAAGCCAACAAGCAAACCGTCAACTTCCTCGACGTCACTTTCAACCTGAGAAATAACAGCTACCAACCATTCACGAAACCCAACACAACACTCCAATACGTGCACCACGACAGCAACCACCCACCCACCACCACGAAAAGAATACCTACCGGAATTAATAAAAGACTATCGATGCTGTCATCCAGCAAAGCTGAATTCGACCAAGCAACCCCCCTGTACCAGAAAGCACTTGATGAAAGCGGATACAACTTCACCCTCACCTATGAAACCAACCAAAAAAGAGCAGAAAACGAAACAACATCATCTGGTACAATCCGCCATTCAGCAAAGACGTCTCAACCAACATCGGCCGCAAGTTCCTCACTCTGATCGACAAACACTTCCCCAAAGGCAACACCCTAAGAAAAATATTCAACAAGAACAACATTAAATTGAGCTACAGCTGTATGAATAACATGCAACAAATCATTTCAAACCACAACAAAGCAATTGCAAAAGGACTGCCTACCCCCAGACTAAACGACTCTGAAACCAATAATGAATGTAACTGTCGCAAGAAACCTGATTGCCCTCTCAACGGAAGGTGCTTACAGACATCAGTCGTTTACCAAGCAAAGGTAATACGCAAGGACATTAACACATCCGACACGTACGTAGGATTAACCGAAGGAGCGTTCAAAACCAGATGGAATAATCACAACGCTTCCTTTAGAAACCAGACTTTGCAGAATTCTACAGAACTCAGCAAACACATTTGGAACCTCAAAGACAATAATGTTGAATATTCAATAACATGGCAAATTCTTGCATCCAGCACACCTTACAACAGTGGTAATAAAAGATGCAACCTATGCTTAAAAGAGAAACTGTTTATTATATATCATCCAGATCTATCATCTCTCAACAAGCGCAGTGAAATCATTTCAACATGCCGCCATAGACGGAAACACCTCCTAGGTAACACATGAGCCAATCACCACACCCTACGCCTGCTTGTACCCACCCACTCTGTGCTCTATATAAACCATTGTATGTGAATGCTTCCATTAAAATCTCCTGATGATTGAGGGAACCCCTCATGACACAGATCTGTAGAGATGAAGTAGTCTTGTGATTTTTTCCCACACCTACATATTGCGCTCTACCACGGTATCGAGCACTATTCTCTGGATAATCCAATCAAGACATATTCCGCTCCAAATTGACATTTGTTGAGCACTGTACGACGATCCGAAATGGAAAAGTTCAGCATCGACTACTCCACGAAGAACATTCCCATACCCGCGCAGAAGGACTACAAGCAAAGACTCATCGAAAAGACGGAACACTTCCTAAGAAGGATGCGGTGGAAAGCACACTTTTTCCTCCACCCTGAAACAAAAGGAACGCAAAAGGAAACTTACGGATTCAAATCTACCAAGAACCCACCCACAGTCAAGGAATTAAAGGACTTTGAGAACGACATGCTCAAAATGATACAATCAGTCAAATTTAAGCCAGCCCGCAACCCATTCCTCACCAAGCTGAAAAATGACACGGAGCGCATCAAGAAAGTAAGCAACCTCATCATAGCCGCCGATAAAACCACAAACTTCTACAGAATGGACATACCAGAACATAACTCCTTACTGGGGCCCTGCGATGAGGTGGCGACTTGTCCAGGGTGTACCCCGCCTTCCGCCCGATTGTAGCTGAGATAGGCGCCAGCGCCCCCCGCGACCCCAAAAGGGAATAAGCGGTAGAAAATGGATGGATGGATGGAACTCCTTACTGGACAAAAGCATCACCAAATCATACAAAAAAGCGCAACCCAACACTTTACAGAACATCCACCTGGAAAACAAGCGGATCGCAACCGAACTGGACATTGAGGACAGGGTGGACGCCACAGCCAACAAAGAAGCCTTCATCACATTGAAGGACCACAAACCCAACTTCGCAAATAACCCAACATGCCGACTAATAAACCCAACTAAATCCGAAATAGGAAAAATCAGCAAAATAATCCTGGACAGAATCAACGCAAAAATCAAGGACAAAACACCACTCAACCAATGGAGAAATACAGCAGCAGTAATCAAATGGTTCAACAACATCCAAGACAAACAACAACACAACTTTATCTCCTTCGACATCGAAGAATTTTACCCTTCCATCACGCAAGACCTACTGACCCAAGCACTAAACTTCGCCTCGGACTACGACTCAATCACAGGCAACGAAAGAAACATCATCATCCACGCAAAGAACTCCATACTCATCCACAACAGTACACCATGGCAAAAAAAGAACAATTCAACATTTGACGTTACTATGGGGAGTTTTGACGGCGCAGAAACGTGCGAACTCGTTGGGAGTTTCCTCCTCTCCCAGCTTGCTAGCCTCAACCTCAACCTTGGTATTTACCGTGATGATGGACTGGCAGTGTGCCGCGCCTCGCCAAGGAGCAGCGAGAACACCAAGAAGCGCATATGCCAAATCTTCAAAGAAAACGGCCTACGGATTACGATTGAAGCCAACAAGCAAACCGTCAACTTCCTCGACGTCACTTTCAACCTGAGAAATAACAGCTACCAACCATTCACGAAACCCAACACAACACTCCAATACGTGCACCACGACAGCAACCACCCACCCACCACCACGAAAAGAATACCTACCGGAATTAATAAAAGACTATCGATGCTGTCATCCAGCAAAGCTGAACTCGACCAAGCAACCCCCCTGTACCAGAAAGCACTTGATGAAAGCGGATACAACTTCACCCTCACCTATGAACCCACCCCAGGAAACCAACCAAAAAAGAGCAGAAAACGAAACAACATCATCTGGTACAATCCGCCATTCAGCAAAGACGTCTCAACCAACATCGGCCGCAAGTTCCTCACTCTGATCGACAAACACTTCCCCAAAGGCAACACCCTAAGAAAAATATTCAACAAGAACAACATTAAATTGAGCTACAGCTGTATGAATAACATGCAACAAATCATTTCAAACCACAACAAAGCAATTGCAAAAGGACTGCCTACCCCCAGACTAAACGACTCTGAAACCAATAATGAATGTAACTGTCGCAAGAAACCTGATTGCCCTCTCAACGGAAGGTGCTTACAGACATCAGTCGTTTACCAAGCAAAGGTAATACGCAAGGACATTAACACATCCGACACGTACGTAGGATTAACCGAAGGAGCGTTCAAAACCAGATGGAATAATCACAACGCTTCCTTTAGAAACCAGACTTTGCAGAATTCTACAGAACTCAGCAAACACATTTGGAACCTCAAAGACAATAATGTTGAATATTCAATAACATGGCAAATTCTTGCATCCAGCACACCTTACAACAGTGGTAATAAAAGATGCAACCTATGCTTAAAAGAGAAACTGTTTATTATATATCATCCAGATCTATCATCTCTCAACAAGCGCAGTGAAATCATTTCAACATGCCGCCATAGACGGAAACACCTCCTAGGTAACACATGAGCCAATCACCACACCCTACGCCTGCTTGTACCCACCCACTCTGTGCTCTATATAAACCATTGTATGTGAATGCTTCCATTAAAATCTCCTGATGATTGAGGGAACCCCTCATGAAACAGATCTGTAGAGATGAAGTAGTCTTGTGATTTTTTCCCACACCTACATATATATATATATATATATATATATATATATATATATATATATATACTGTATATATATATATATATATATATATATAGGGCTTCACGGTGGCAGAGGGGTTAGTGCGTCTGCCTCACAATACGAAGGTCCTGCAGTCTTGGGTTCAAATCCAGGCTCGGGATCTTTCTGTGTGGAGTTTGCATGTTCTCCCCGTGAATGCGTGGGTTCCCTCCGGGTACTCCGGCTTCCTCCCACTTCCAAAGACATGCACCTGGGGATAGATTGATTGGCAACACTAAATTGGCCCTAGTGTGTGAATGTTGTCTGTCTATCTGTGTTGGCCCTGCGATGAGGTGGCGACTTGTCCAGGGTGTACCCCGCCTTCCGCCCGATTGTAGCTGAGATAGGCGCCAGCGCCCCCCGCGACCCCGAAAGGGAATAAGCGGTAGAAAATGGATGGATGGATATATATATATATATATATATATATATATATAATATATTAGTACTTTTACAGGCACTGACTGAATTCCGTCAGTATTATCAGGTTTTGATTCATGTAAAATCAAACTGTGCCATATTTTGATAGCTTTGTTGCACGTCCGGTTTGTCATCACATCCGGTTGCAGACTCAAAGAGTGGCTCACGTAAACAATCATTCAAGTAGCACTCAGGGCGGACTCAGCCAAACTCCCTCTCAGTAATTTTCAACACCAACAAAGCAAGTACGATTGATAGGAAAAGCTCAAATGTAAAGTAAGGCTCCAAAATGTGCGAGTTTGATGGTAATTGGATTTGCCTTAGAAATGCTGTAGCATTAGCGATGTTACATTGCGATTTCAACACCTCCAAATTTGGTAATGAAAACTACGCTTAAGATGGATGTTACAATCAAACAGCTGGTGTGAAATAAGCACAATACTTACAGTATAAACATTTTGTAGGGCGCAACATAACACATTTAGCTTTGTGGAAAAAGCTACCTCCGAGTTAGACAACATACCATTGGTAGTCTATACAGTACTGCCATCTTATGTCTTGGAAGTGCAACTGCATTGCAAATGAGACACTAATGTCCTGCACAGTTATCACAAACAGCTCATTTTTAAATCTTTCATTAAAAAATAACATTTATTAACACACACAAAAGTACTGAAAATTGGTACCGTTGAGTAATGGTATCCCAGGTACCTGGAATTAGTACCATATCGGTTCAAATGTGCACGGTACCCATCCATACACACAAGTTTGGTCTTTTCTTGTATTTTAGTCATTTACAAAAAGTAAACATGGTAGGTTAAAGGCTACTAGGGACACGCAGCTACGCAACATTTAAGCACACAATAGCACACGAGCTCGACATATCCTTAGTTGAACATTATTGCAGTGTAAAACAGCCAATTAGTCAAAATCAACAAGTGTCCCATAACTTCAGTTGCATATTAGTAACACTTTGTTTGTGGATTATAAAGTATCCAGTAACAAACATGTCCGCACCATTTAACTTACTGCTTCATGAGCTTAACTTAATGAATTATTGTTGGTAGTAGGTGTCGCCACTTCAACTTAAAGACAGCATAAATCCAATACAGGCGGTTAATGATGAATAGTTTACTGTTTTTCATACTTACAATTGTTCTCTTTTAATACTTACAATTTTCTCATTTGACTTGATCAAACCTTTTCTAACATTCCACTCTATAAAATAATGATTATTGCTGATATCGTATCGGACCAATATTGGTATCAAATAAAACTTAGTATCGGGACGCCCCTATTCCAATCTGGAGATAAAACCAAATGTGTTTGTAACAAAAAATCCATGGCTTTTCATTGATACTTTGCTTTATTACACCTGGGGTGCATACAAAACCCAGAAGAATCCCTTTAAACTGATCTTAGGCTTCGCAATGACGGGATGTCAGGTGACTGCTGGCGATGCCACAACTGGAAAGCACCAACTTTAAGGAGAAGGCTCAGCATTGATAATGATGTCATATTTCTATATATATTGCGCAAATTAGCAAGTATATGGACAAATGTTTTTCTCCCTGCATAATCGACTGAGATTATGCCAAATTTCTCTTTTATTAAACATAAATTACTCCACAAGTCATCTTACAGTCAAGTATATCAAAGTATTGCTTCCCCTGAGTGCGTGATCTCCACACGGTGTTGAGTTAAAGGTGCTGCTGTCTTTCTAAATCCATTGTTTGGTCAATAGGATCTTAAACTCTTTATCTTCAGTTGATGGCTTTATCATAATGCTGTTCAAAAACTTTGAACACCACAACAAACACACCTTTGGTGTCCATAAAAGCCAAAAGAATAAGTAAAAAAAAACAAAAACAAATTTGTTTTAACTAAAGATCCTAAAGACCAAACATTGGTTGTGCTTGTTTGGGCTTCCGTCATGTCGGCCTGTGTGCAATGATCAAGGTGTTTAGGGATGGGTACCAAATTTTTTGGCACCGACCGAACCTCGCCGGTTCTACTGGGACCGATTCACGTAAAATCCAACAGCGCCATGTTATGGTATCTAGGGTGCCGACTGTCTTCGCACTTTGCAATCACTCCAGCAGGACTGAGAGCGAACTTAGCCAAACTAGCGCTGAACAATGTTGCAATGTTCAATGCCAATAAATAAGTAAGTTTGCCTCCACTTCTCCAAGAATGCCCTAGCCTGATGCTTATACAGATTGGCTTTGCTATTGCTATCCAATTGTGTAAATTAAAAGCTACAATTAAGACGCACATATCAAACAGCTGGTGTGTAATATTGCACTACTTACATTATTAACACGTTGTAGGGCACAACCGACAGCAAAGACTGAAAGGGCCAACATAAACCAGGTGTGTCAAACTCATTGTTATTGGGGGCCACATCGTTAATAGTGAGTATACACGTATAATAACCTCGTTACACAATCTGATTAGGCAGCTTTTTGAGGATTATTGTTTTTATTAACAGTTTGGTCGAATAACTTAATTTGACAGTAAGTCAAAGTGAAATGCTGATATTTGAGTGTTTATTTTTTATTACCAAAGAGAACCAAAAAAAATGTATGTGCCGTGTCCCATAAAATGACATGTTGGGCCATAAAAAATAACGTCGCAAGCCACATTAAATGATGTGGCAGATGACATGACGGTGGTCGTGGGCCACAATAAATGTTGTGGCAGGCTAATTTAAATAATGCAACAAACCACTTTAAATGATGTGGCAGACCACATGACATGAGGTGGTCGTGGGCCACAATAAATGTTGTGTCAGGGCAATTTAAATAATGCAACAAGCCACGTTAAATGATGTGGCAGACAACATGACATGTGGTGGTCGTGGGCCACAATAAATGTTGTGGCAGGTCATTTTAAATAAAGAAACAAGACACCTTAAAAGACGTGGCGGACCACATAAAATTGTATCGTGGGCCACATTAATTGTTGTGGAAGTCCACTTTAAATGATTCGGCTGGCAACTTTAAATGATGTGGTAGATGCCATAAAATTAAGTGGTGGGCCACATTTGTTGTTGTGGCAGGCCACTTTAAATTACGCACTTAGTTCACCTTAAATAATGTGGCGAACCACATAAAATGAAGAGGTGTGCCACGTTAATTGATGTGGCAGTCCACTTTAAATTATGTTGCAGGCAACTTTAAATGACGTTACAGACACCATAAAATGTAGTGGTGGGCTACCTTAATTGTTGTGGCAGTCCATTTTAAATGATGTGGCAGGCAACTTTAAATGATGTGGCGGACAACATAAAATGAAGTGGTGGACCACAAAAAATGTGGTGTCAGGCCACATTTAAAAAATGCAACAGGCTACTATAAATGATGTTGGGGACCACAGATAATGACATTGTGGGCTACATTAATTGATGTGGCAGGCCATTTTAAATGATGCAGTCTGTCCACATTAAATGATGTGGAGGATCACATACAATGATGTGGTGCACATAAAATGTTGTGGTTGGCCACATTAACTTTTTTTGATCCGGCGAGCCACATAAGTTGTTGTGACGCCTCTTATTAATTGTCGTGGCAACGAGCCACATGAATGATGTGGCGGACAACGTAAAATGATGTGGCGTGCCAATTTAAATAATGCGGCGGGCCACTGAAATGATGTGATGGGCCAGATCTGGCCCTTAGGGCTTGAGTTTGACAAAAGTGTCATAAACTATACACTACTGCCATCAATCATCTTGGACTTGCAACTGAAATTGCCACTTAATGTCATACTTGCAAATGAGACTCAGAAATGTGATGATAAAAGAAGATATAACAACTGGACAGCAGGTACCACAATTAGCTCCTTTTCAAATGTTGCAGTAAAAAATAAGATTTTATTCTCAAAAACAATAAATATTCAACAACACACACAAAAGTACCATTGAGTGTCGGTATCGATTTCCCAGTGTCGGTGTAAACGGTACCCATCCCTAAAGGTGTTGTGCTCCTATTTGTAACCACAATCCAATAAAATGGCGTGTTGATGTCGACCAGCAGGACTGCTTCAGCGTGGAGGGCGAGGACCTGAAACACGACTTTGAGCGTCTGCAGCTCGCCATGGAGATGGTCGGCTTCCTCCCTGCCACGCGCAAACAGTAAGTGGAGCGCGGGATGAGATATTAGCTGTGGACCGCAGCGGTATTGTGTGCCGCAGTCAATGTGCAGATATTTCCCCTGAAAAGCCTTCTTGTGGGAGCGAGTTACCAGCTCAGCACATGTGGTGTGCTGCCAAGGCGACTGTATGCAGGATGAAAAGGATCCATCACTGCAGTCCAGTATGTGGCAGTAACATATGCCACCAAACAACCCAAAAAAAAGAGACATTTTTTACGTACAGCATGTGATTTAGACGTTTTTGTTCACGCTCAGGATCTTCTGCCTGCTGTCGGCCATCCTCCACCTGGGAAACATTCGCTACAAGAAGAAGACGTACAGAGACGACTCCATTGACATCTGCAACCCTGAGGTCCTCCCCATCGTCTCGGAGCTGCTGGAGGTCAGCATGGTTTTGCCCTTTTCTGTCCGTCCTACCAAAAAACAGCACATGCAAGTCATTATCATGTTCTTCTAAAACAGGACAGTCACAGGATTTAACGTCTTGACTGTAATTAACAGTACACTCAAACGCATGTTTTATAGCTCTTCATGGTCATTTCTCATGAGAAAAAAAACAGCACTTTCCTTCCAAAAATTGCATATACAATTTATGGTCAATTATTTTGCCAAAAACAGCACGTTTTAGTCTGTTCATGTCAATTTACGTCCCAAAAATAACACATAAAGTTGCTTTTTATCTTTTCCATGGTTATTTCCCCGCCAAAAAAACAGCACATACCATTAGCAGTGATTTTCTTCCCAAAATAGCACATGCAACTCATAAACATTTTCTGCTAAAACAGCACTGTCACAGGTTTTAATGTATTGATTGTAATTGCCTTCCCAAAAACAGTACATTTAATTGCATGGTTTATTCTCTTCCTGGTCATTTCTCTTTGGAAAAACAGCACGTACAAGTCACTGTCAATTTCTTTCCAAAAACAGCATACACAATTTGTGAAGTGAAGTGAATTATATTTATATAGCGCTTTTCTCTAGTAACTCAAAGCGCTTTACATAGTGAAACCCAATATCTAAGTTACATTTAAACCAGTGTGGGTGGCACTGGGAGCAGGTGGGTAAAGTGCCTTGCCCAAGGACACAACGGCAGTGACTAGAATGGCAGAAGCGGGAATCGAACCTGCAACACTCAAGTTGCTGGCACGGCCACTCTACCAACCGAGCTATGCCGCCCCAAATTTGTGGTTATTTCCTTCCAAAAACAGCAAATACAAGTCATTGTTGTTTCCTTCCAAAAACAGCATATACAATTCATGGTAATGCCCTTCCAAAAACAGCACATACAGTTTATGGTTATTTATTTCCCAAAAACATCACGTTTTAGCGTCTTCATGGTAATTTCTTTCTAAAAACAGCATATACAATTCACGGGCATTTCTTTCCAAAAACAGCATACACAATTCATACAGTTTATGGTATTTTCTTTCAAAAAACAGCACATGTTTTAGCCTCGTCATGGTCATTTCTCTTGAGAAAAAAGCTCATACAAGTCATGTTCATTTCCTTCCAAAAACAGCATATACGATTAATGGTAATTTTCTTTCCAAAAACACAAAATAAAATTGTTGGTAATTTCCTTCCAAAAACAAATTTATTTCCAAAAAACACAACATGTTTTAGTGTATTCATGGTCATTTCTTTCCAAAAACAGCATATACAAATCATGGTAATGTATTTCCAAAAACAGCATATACAATTCATCGTCATTTCCTTCCAAAAAGCAGCGCATACAGTTAATGGTTATTTCTTTCAAAAAACAGCACATGTTTTAGCCTCTTCATGGTCATTTCTCTTGAGAATAAAGCTCATACAAGTCATGGTCATTTCCTTCCAAAAACAGTATATACAATTAATGGTAATTTTCTTTCCAAAAACACAATATACAATTGTTGGTAATTTCCTTCCAAAAACACATTTATTTCCAGAAAACACAACATGTTTTAGTGTCTTCATGGTCATTTCTTTCCAAAAACAGCATATACAATTCATCGTCATTTTCTTCCAAAAAGCAGCGCATGCGGTTTATGGTTATTTCTTTCAAAAAACAGCACATGTTTTAGCCTCTTCATGGTAATTTCTTTTGAGAAAAAAGCTCATACAAGTCATGGTCATTTCCTTCCAAAAACATCATATACAATTAATGGCGATTTCCTTCCAAAAACACAATATACAATTGTTGGTAATTTCTTTCCAAAAACACATTTATTTCCAGAAAACACAACATGTTTTAGCGTCTTCATGGTTGTTTCTCTTTAGAAAAAACAGCACATACAAAGTCATGGTGATTTCCTTAAAAAAAAACAGCACCTACAATTCATGGTCATTTCCTTCCAAAAAACAGCTTAAAACAGACACGTTTTCGCATCTTCATGGTCATTTTCTTGAAGAAACAGTTTAGATATGTTTTAGCATCTTCATGATCATTTCCTTCCATAAAACAGCCCAGACAGACACATTTTAGCATCTTCATGGCTACTTCCTTCCAAAAAACAGCCCATACAGACACGTTTTAGCATCTCCATGGTTGTTTCCTTCCAAAACAGCACAAGCAATTCATGGTCATTTCCTTCCAAAGACAGCATATAGACACATGTTTTAGCATCTTCGTGGCCATTTCATTCTAAAAAACAGCCCAAACAGACACGTTTTATCATAATCATAGTCATTGTCTTGCAAAAACAGTCCAGACATGTTTTAGCATCTTCATGGTCATTTTCTTCCAAAAAACAGCCCAAACAGACACGTTTTAACATGTCCATTGTCTTTTCCTTCCAAAAACAGTCCAAACAGACACGTTTTAGCATCTTCATGGTCATTTCCTTTAAATAACAGCTCTAAGAGACACGTTTTAGCATCTTCATGGTAATTTTCTTGCAAAAACAGTCTAAATATGTTTTAGCATCTTCATGGTCATTTCCTTCCATAAAACAGCCCAGACAAACATATTTTAGCATCTTCATGGCTACTTCCTTCCAAAAAACAGCCCATACAGACACGTTTTAGCATCTCCATGGTTATTTCCCTCCAAAAAACAGCACAAACAATTCATGGTCATTTCCTTCCAAAGACAGCACATAGACACATGTTTTAGCATCTTCATGGCCATTTCCTTCTAAAAAAAAAACAGCTCAAACAGACACGTTTTAACATCATCATGGTCATTGTCTTGCAAAAACAGTCCAGACACGTTTTAGCATGTCCATTGTCAATTCCTTCCAAAAACAGCCCAAACAGACACGTTTTAGTATCTTCATGGTGATTTCCTTCCAAAAAACAGCCTAAACAGACACGTTTTAGCATCTTCGTGGTCATTTCCTTTAAATAACAGCCCTAACAGACACGTTTTAGAATCTTCATGGTCATTTCTTTCCAAAAACAGCCAAAGAGACACGTTTTAGCATCTTCGTGGTCATTTTCTTCCAAAAAACAGCCTAAACAGACACACATTTTAGCATCTTCATGGTGATTTCCTTTACATAACAGCCTTAACAGACATGTTTTAGCATCTTCATGGTCATTTTCTTCCAAAAAACAGCCCAAACAGACACGTTTTAACATGTCCATTGTCTTTTCCTTCCAAAAACAGTCCAAACAGACACGTTTTAGCATCTTCATGGTCATTTCCTTTAAATAACAGCTCTAAGAGACACGTTTTAGCATCTTCATGGTAATTTTCTTGCAAAAACAGTCTAAATATGTTTTAGCATCTTCATGGTCATTTCCTTCCATAAAACAGCCCAGACAAACATATTTTAGCATCTTCATGGCTACTTCCTTCCAAAAAACAGCCCATACAGACACGTTTTAGCATCTCCATGGTTATTTCCCTCCAAAAAACAGCACAAACAATTCATGGTAATTTCCTTCCAAAGACAGCACATAGACACATGTTTTAGCATCTTCATGGCCATTTCCTTCTAAAAAAAAACAGCTCAAACAGACACGTTTTAACATCATCATGGTCATTGTCTTGCAAAAACAGTCCAGACACGTTTTAGCATGTCCATTGTCAATTCCTTCCAAAAACAGCCCAAACAGACACGTTTTAGTATCTTCATGGTGATTTCCTTCCAAAAAACAGCCTAAACAGACACGTTTTAGCATCTTCGTGGTCATTTCCTTTAAATAACAGCCCTAACAGACACGTTTTAGAATCTTCATGGTCATTTCCTTCCAAAAACAGCCAAAGAGACACGTTTTAGCATCTTCGTGGTCATTTTCTTCCAAAAAACAGCCTAAACAGACACACATTTTAGCATCTTCATGGTGATTTCCTTTACATAACAGCCTTAACAGACACATTTTAGTATCTTCATGGTCATTTCCTTCCAAAAGCAGCCCAGAGAGACACGTTTCAGCATCTTCATGGTCATTTCCTTCCAAAAACAGTCCAAAGACACACGTTTTAGCATCTTCATGGTCATTATCTTCCAAAAAAACAGCCCTAGCAGACACACGTTTTAGCATTTTTCATGGTGATTTCCCTTACATAACAGCGTTAACAGACACATTTTAGCATCTTCAATGTCATTTCCTTCCAAAAACAGCCCAGAGAGACACGTTTTAGCACCTTCATGGTCATTTCGTTTGAATAACAACCCTAACAGACACATTTTAGCATCTCCATAGTTATTTCTTTCCTAAAACAGACCAAACAGACACGTTTTAGCATCTTCATGGTCATTGTCTTCCAAAAAAACCCAGCCCAAACAGACACACATTTTAGCATCTCATGGTGATTTCCTTTACATAACAGCCTTAACAGACACATTTTAGTATCTTCATGATCATTTCCTTCCAAAAACAGCCCAGAGAGACACGTTTTAGCATCTTCATGGTCATTTTCTTCCAAAAAAACAGCCCAAACAGACACACGTTTTAGCATCTTCATGGTGATTTCCTTTACATAACAGCGTTAACAGACACATTTTAGCATCTTCATGGTCATTTCCTTCCAAAAACAGCCCAGAGAGACATGTTTTAGCATATTCATGGTCATTTTGTTTAAATACCAGCCCTAACAGACACATTTTAGCATCTTCATAGTAGTTTCCTTCCTAAAACAGCCCAAACAGACACGTTTTAGCATCTTCATGGTGATTTCCTTCCAAAAAAGAGCACATTCAGCGTGTAGCTGTTGTGAGTGCGGCACGTGGCGCCGCCACAAAGCTGAACTGTGAATACTTTGAAGGATAATAAAAAAGAAAAAGTGGAGCAAGATTTTACCGCAGGGCTTGTTTATTCTTCCTAAATACTCTCTTTGCTTTTGGCTGCATTTTCCTCCCCCTAACTTATTCCACGACTTGCCCACCGGAGGAGCGTCATCGCTCTCTCACAGCTGGTGCTGACAGTGCACATGAAGAGATGCTTCACACCAGCGACATCTATTTTTACACCTGGCCCTCTTTTAATGGCCACAAAATGACGTTCTTAAAGTCACCCGCTTAACGATGTAACGTAAACAATAAAAAGCACTTTAAAATGTCTCCTATAAGGCTTTGTCCGTGACTTAAAACGTATATATAGGGAAACATTTTGGAGAGGTTGTCATGTGACTTTTCCGCAATGGCCGTGTGTCAGGTAAACTAGCTATTATCCTGTCAGGTTCAAGCACTGATGACATCTATTAAACAAGACAAAAGGCAAAGAATCAAACAGAGTCAGAATTAAATTTGGACTCAATCTTAAGGAGTGACATGGCCTTTGTACTGTCTGTACAGTTCCTGCACCACACTCTGACGAAAAAGGTTTTCGTCTCCTCTTTTATTTAGATATTCAATGTTTACGTAACAACACATGTCACAACAGAAATGGGGAGTATGTAAACAGTCATTGTTTTCGGTCACATTGAAGACAAAACAAGAAGATGCCTCAGGCTTGTGCTTGTCCTGGATTCAGCTTCGGCAGGTGTTTGAGGACAATAGAAAACCCCCTCTTGTCACATTCCAACGTACACAGCAAAATCTTCCAAGACCTTGCTTGGTCGAACAAGGACATCTCTCATCTTGTTCAATGGAAACTCAGAGAGCGGAAAGTTTTTTGAGGATTTAGACACAATTTTTGTAACATATCCAAAAGTTAATTTCTTGCAATAAAAGGCCATTTTGAAGCTAGTTAACAACTCAAATGCTTTAACAGGATGTCAAATATTATAATTTATCTGTTCTTGCAAATCATCTTCAATGAACTAAAACACGCTAGGTAAATATCACTAGGGCTACTAGCCTCAAAAATGCTATGTACAGCTTAACAAAAATGCTAATAATAAACACATAATTTCATGGTTTCAATGATTTTCAAAGGAGTTATGTTCTTTGTTCAATTAAAAGTACATTTATGTACGTACTAAAACAGCAGTTATAAAATATGTGTAAAACTAGTCCCTCTTTGACTGGGTTTCAGCCTGCTGCTTGTTTTATAATGGCCTGCGACACATTCTAAAGACATTATAGAATTATCACAGATTAGAATATTACACACACAAAAAATAGAATATGCGATTATGGGTGAAATAGCATGTGAATGTTGAAATGTGCAAGCCTAACTCAAATGTAAAGGTTAGCATGCTCACAGTACCAAATTGTATGAGTCTGAGGCATTTGCTGCAAAATAGGCTGAAAAATGTGTCAAGTACCAAGTTATGAGCCTGAGAGGCATTTTGCTTAAAAAACTGGCTGAAAAAGTTAACATGTGTCAAGTACCAAGTTATCAATCAATCAATCAATCAATGTTTACTTATATAGCCCTAAATCATTAGTGTCTCAAAGGGCTGCACAAACCACTACGACATCCTCGGTAGGCCCACATAAGGGCAAGGAAAACTCACACCCAGTCTGAGGCATTCGGCTGCAAAATTGGCTGAAAAATGGTAACAGTTGGAATGTGTCATGTACCAAGTTGTATGAGTCTGAGGCATTTGGTTGCAAAATTAGCTGAAAAATTAGTATGCTTACAACACTTGTCAAGTACCAAGTTATATGAGTCTGAGGCATTCGGCTACAAAATTGGCTGACAAATGCTAACAGTTGGAATGTGTCATGTACCAAGTTATATGAGTCTGAGGCATTTGGCTGCAAAATTGGCTGAAAAATTAGCATACTAACAACACGTGTCAAGTACCAAGTTATGAGTCTGAGGCATTCGGCTGCCAAATTGGCTAAGAAATGCTAACAGTTGGAATGTGTCATATACCAAGTTGTATGAGTCTGAGGTATTTGGTTGTAAAATTGTCTGAAAAATTAGCACTCTAACAACATGTGTTTACGTGGACCCCGACTTAAACAAGTTGAAAAACGTATTCGGTGTTACCATTTAGTGGTCATTGTACGGAATATGTACTGTACTGTGCAATCTACTAATAAAAGTTTCAATCAATCAAGTTCCAAGTTGTATGAGTGTGAGGCATTCGGCTGCAAAATTGGCCGACAAATGCTAACAGTATGTGTCATGTACCAAGTTATACGAGTCTGAGGCATTTGGCTGCAAAATAAGCTGCAAAAGTTAGCATGATAACAGCACGTGTCAAGTACCAAGTTCTATGAATCTGAGGCATTCGGCTACCGAATTGGCTGAAAAAGTTAGCATGTTAACAGCACATGTTTAGTACCAAGTTACATGAGTCTTAGGAATCCGGCTGCAAAATTGGCTAAAAAAGTTAGCATGCTAACAGCACATGTCAAGTATGAAGTTACATGAGTCTGAAGGATTCGGCTGCAAAATTGGCTGAAAAAATTTGCATGCTAACAGCACGTTTCAAGTACCAAGTTATATGAGTCTGAGGCATTTGGCTGCAAAATTGGCTGAAAAAGTTAGAATGCTAACAGCACTTGTTAAGTGGCAAGTTATATGATTCTGAGGCATTCGGCTGCAAAATTGGCTGAAAAAGTTAGCATGCTAACAGCATGTGTCAATTACGAAGTTATTTAAGTTTGAGGCATTCGGCTGCAAAATTAGCTAAAAAAGTTTGCATGCTAACAGCGAATGTCAAGTACCAAGTTATATAAGTCTGAGGAATTTGGCTGCAAAATTGGCTGAAAATTAGCATGCTAACAGCACGTGTCAAGTACCAAGTTATAAAAGTCTGAGGCATTCGGCTGCAAAATTGGCTGAAAAAGTTAGCATGCTATTAATACTTGTAGAGTGCCAAGTTATGAGTCTGCGGCATCCGGCTGCAAATTAGCTAAAAAAATTTGCATGCTAACAGCACGTGTCAAGTACCAAGTTCTATGAGTCTGAGGCATTCGGCTACCGAATTGGCTGAAAAAGTTAGCATGTTAACAGCACATGTTTAGTACCAAGTTATATGATTCTGATGCATCCGGCTGCAAAATTGGCTAAAAAAGTTAGCATGCTAACAGCACATGTCAAGTACCAAGTTATATGATTCTGAGGCATTCGGCTGCAAAATTGGCTGAAAAAGTTAGCATGCTAACAGCATGTGTCAAGTACGAAGTTATTTAAGTTTGAGGCATTCGGCTGCAAAATTAGCTAAAAAAGTTAGCATGCTAACAGCGAATGTCAAGTACCGAGTTATATAAGTCTGAGGTATTTGGCTGCAAAATTGGCTGAAAAATTAGCATGCTAACAGCACGTGACAAGTACCAAGTTATAGAAGTCTGAGGCATTCGGCTGCAAAATTGGTTGAAAAAGTTAGCATACTATCAACACTTGTCAAGTACCAAGTTATGAGTCTGAGGCATCCGGCTGCAAATTAGCTAAAAAAAATTAGCATGCTAATAGCACGTGTCAAGTACCAAATTCTATGAGTCTGAGTCGTTCGGCTGCAAAATTGGCTGAAAAAGTTAGCATGCTAACAGCACGTGTCAAGTACCAAGTTCTAAGAGTCTGACGCATTCGGCTGCAAAATTAGCTAAAAAAGTTAACATGTTAACAGCACGTGTCAAGTACCAAGTTATATAAGTCTGAGGCATTTGGCTGCAAAATTGGCTGAAAAATTAGCATGCTAACATGTGTCAAGTACCAAGCTATATGATTTGCATTGGGCTGCAAAATGCTAAAAAAATAGCATGCTAATGTTAGTAATGCTAACTGAGGCTGAGCCAATCAGTGGCCACGATACTGAACAGCGCGGTCACTTTGTTTTGGTCTCGTCTGGAAGCAAATACTACTGTAGTATTGGTGTTTTTAGTTTATAAAGCTGTTTTTTGCTTGAAAGTGCATAATTTAGGCCAAAAGTAGATCAAATATGCTTTGTCACCGATAACACAAAGCTAAGATATGGATGTTGTGTTTAATGATTGACCTACATTGCATTGGTTTTAGTATCTTTAATGTACACAACGCATCAAAGTGGCCCCCCAATCCTTCAGTTCTTATGTGAGCGACCCTCGCAGGAAAAAGTTTGGACGCCCCTACTCTTACTTTGCTACTGTGGGTCAGCAGCTGAGTGCAAAAATGTAAGGCAGGCCAGTGTGAAGGGATTCTGCTTCCGAGAAATTCATCTCCAACTTTTAGGGCTTTCTGTCAGACAAAAACAACCGTGGTGGAAATTGGATACTTCAGTCTTAGTGAGAAAACATTACTATTGACCTCTTTTTGAACGTTTTTCTGCTGTGCCTTGAAGACCCATTAAACACTGAAAGGTTGCCGTTAATGCACTATTTTACAATTAAGATTATTTTTAGAGTCGAACGTGAACGTATTAATCCACAGGCCGTTTAAGTGAGGTTAAGTCACGGTCTTATTGGACGTGGCAAATCAATTCTGAAGACCTTGCAAAAAGCACCCATAAAAATGCCTATTTTGGACACTTTAAAAGGCAAACGTGTTTTCATTGAGGGCCACATCGCAGTTATGGCTGCCCTCAGAAGGCCGCTTATAACAGCAAGTAGTAAATTAATATCAATGTATCATGACACTTATTACACAAATGCCTATGCATTTGATCATGATGTATTTTTAGGTTCTCCATTAAAAAAAAGTATAGCCTGGCAGCTCAATCATCATTTTATGGCAGTAAATGGAAAAATTTTAATACTGTTTATTCACGGTAACATTTTGGGGACTGAGAGGACAGATTTTTATTGTAAAATCTGTGATTGTTGGTGTTATTACGGTGTATTGTAAATAGAAAAACATTGCCAATGTTTTTAAATGGTAACATTTTAGCGACTGAACAGACATTTTTTTTTTTTCCGTAAAATCTATGGTGGTTCTTGTTTTTATATTGTATTACTGTAAATAAAAAAACAGTACCATGGCTTTTTTAATAGTACAATTCTGGCGATTGAGGAGCCGTTTTTTTTTTCTCCATAAAATCTATTGTCATTTTTACAATATACAATGTTTTTTGTTTTTTTGTTTTTAATTTAACCTGTATTTAACCAGAAAAAAAACCCTTTGAGATCAAAAACCCCTTTTTTAAGGTAGTCCTGGCCAAGAGGCAGCAAAGTTACACATAAAATGACATTCACACTACACATTAAAATGACAAATGCTCTCAGTTTAGGTTTAAAAGCGTTTAAGTATACAAATTCATTTAATTAATGAATAACTTGATCAAAGAAATCATAAGTCAATTAAATACACATTTTCATTTTAAGTACTTTCCAACTTAAATTCATACAAATGTAACTAATATTATGATATTAACATAAACAATATATTGTTAAAGATTCATACATAATTCATGCAGATATTGATTTTTATTTTAATAAAATACATTTTGTAAAATGTGTTAATATATTAGCTAAATTATTAGGAAATACAAAACTAATAGTTTATAATTATTACAGATTATAACTACTTCATTCATACAAATGTAATTAACATATTTTTAACATGAACAGCATTTTTACTATAGATTTGTACATAAGTCAAGCAGATATTGATTTTTCCATCCATACATTTTCTACCGCTTATTCTCTTTGAGGTCGCAGGGGGCCCTGGAGCCTATCTCAGCTACAATCGGGCGGAAGGCGGTGTACACCCTGGACAATTCGCCATATCATCACAGGATATTGATTTATATTTTAATAAAATAAAGCTTGTAAAGTTTAATATATTTGCTAAATTATTAGGAAATACAAAACTAATAGTTTATAATTATTATAGATTATAATGACTTCATTCATACAAATGTAATTAACATTATATTATTAACATGAACAACATTTTTATTATAGATTTGTCCATAAGACAAGCAGATATTGATTTTTATTTTCATAAAATAAAAGTTGTAAAGTTAGTTGATATATTTGCTAAATTATTAGGGAGTACAAAACTAATAGTTTATCAGTATTACAGATTATAACTACTTCATTCATACAAATGTAATTACTATTCTATTATTAACATGAACAACATTTTTATTATAGATTCAAACATAGGTCAAGCAGATATTTGAATATTTTATTTTATTTAAAAAAAAAAATTAATGAACAGTAGGTAAGGGATTCAAATGGGCCCCATAATTGGGTGTATCTCGCGTGTAAGAGGGGATTTAATCATCTCGCAATGCAGCCTGCTGAAAATGATGGAAAGGGCCACTCTATATAGCAACTGGCGCTATGGTCAAAGTTGGAATTGCTACAAAACATACTTTAAGATATTAAATGGGTAAATGGGTTGTACTTGTATAGCGCTTTTCTACCTTCAAGGTACTCAAAGCGCTTTGACACCACTTCCACATTTACCCATTCACACACACATTCACACACTGATGGAGGGAGCTGCCATGCAAGGCGCCAACCAGCACCCATCAGGAGCAAGGGTGAAGTGTCTTGCTCAGGACACAACGGACGTGACAAGGTTGGTTCTAGGTGGGATTTGAACCAGTGACCCTCAGGTTGCGCACGGCCACTCTCCACACTCCACTACCATCTGGCGGCTAAAGGGGATAGTGCACTCCCCAAATTTGTCACGGTTCATGTGTCAGGTAAACCCTTACGAATGTGGCCCTATCAATCCCCCTTCTCCTGTATGATAATTTAATATTTGCTACTTTATTAGATAATATTGACTGAAAGTATTAGCAATTGTATGCAGTACATGTACTTTTTTCCTTGAAAGCGGAAAGAAAATATACATTTCATAAGAAAAAATAAACTACTTTATTGACGCAGGCTTTTGTTGGCCTTAGAAAATGATGTGGTGGTACTTGAGTTTGACGCCTATGCGTGTGTGTGAGGTACATGATAGGGCTTAGAGCAGTGGCCGGCGGCCGCATGGTGAAAAACATATATTCCCACATGGTCCGGATGTGTAAAATCATGGCATGATAACTTAAAAATACAACTACAACAACATTGTTTTCTTTGTTTTACTTTGGCCCAAAATAGAACAAGCAAATACCCCAAAAAATACTTATTACACTTAGTTTGCTTGCCTAAAATAATTGCTATGGTGACATCCAGTGGACACATTTAGAATAGCAGTTTTTTTAATCTAAAAAATGCAGCTCACTTTTACACGGGCCAGAATGGACCTGTTCGGGCCGCATGTTTGACATCCCTGCCTTAGCGTCTAAGCCAGGGGTCACCAACCTTTTTGAAACCAAGAGCTACTTCTTGGGTACTGATTAATGCAAAGGGCTACCAGTTTGATACACACTTAAATAAATTGCCAGAAATAGCCATTTTGCTCAATTTGCCTTTAATAAATATATATATATATATATATATATATATATATATATATATATATATATACAAAAAATGGGTATTTTTGTCCGTCATTCCGTCGTATATTTTTTTTCATTTTACCGAAGGTTTTTTGTAGAGAATAAATGATGAAAAAAACACTTAATTGAACGTTTTAAAAGAGAAGAAAACACGAAAAAAAATGAAAATTAAATTTTGAAACATAATTTATCTACGGTTTTGACTCTCTAAAATTCAAAATTCAACTGAAAAAAATTAAGAGAAAAACTAGCTAATTCGAATCTTTTTGAAAAAAATAAAAAAATAATTTATGGAACATCATTAGTAATTTTTCCTGATTAAGATTAATTTTAGAATTTTGATGACATGTTTTAAATAGGTCAAAATCCACTTTGAAATAAGATTTAAATTTGATTCTACAGATTTTCCAGATTTGCCAGAATATTTTTTTTTAATTTTAATCATAAGTTTGAAGAAATATTTCACAAATATTCTTCGTCGAAAAATCAGAAGCTACAATGAAGAATAAAATTAAAATGTATTTATTGTTCTTTACAATAAAAAAAAAAATACTTGAACATTGATTTAAGTTGTCAGGAAAGAAGAGGAAGGAATTTAAAAGGTAAAAAGGTATATGTGTTTAAAAATCCTGAGATAATTTTTAAGGTTGTATTTTTTTCTCTAAAATTGTCTTTCTGAAAGTTGTAAGAAGCAAAGTAAAAAAATAAATGAATTTATTTAAACAAGTGAAGACCAAGTCTTTAAAATATTTTCTTGGACTTCCACATTCTATTTCAATTTTGTCTCTCTTAGAATGAAAAATGTCGAGCAAAGCTAGACCAGCTTGCTAGTAAATAAATACAATTTAAAAAAATAGAGGCAGCTCACAGGTAAGTGCTGCTATTTGAGCTATTTTTAGAACAGGCCAGCGGGCTACTCATCTGGTCCTTACGGGCTACCTGGTGCCTGTGAGCACCGCGTTGGTGACCCCTGGTCTAAGCACTATAATGTGCCTCAAACACCTAAAACGTTTTAAATTGTAAAATGTATGGGCAGGTCTCTTGTGTGTGCACTTATTAGGTACACCTACTCTATTTTACACAAGCTGCCTTCATAACGATAATGCTGACTGTCTTCGATGGATTTGGAATGATATTCGAACAAACTACCGTAGCGTTTGTGATGGATTGGTTCTGTGAGTGGCTTCACGGTGGCAGAGGGGTTAGTGCGTCTGCCTCACAATACGAAGGTCCTGCAGTCCTGGGTTCAAATCCAGGCTCGGGATCTTTCTGTGTGGAGTTTGCATGTTCTCCCCGTGAATGCGTGGGTTCCCTCCGGGTACTCCGGCTTCCTCCCACTTCCAAAGACATGCACCTGGGGATAGGTTGATTGGCAACACTAAATTGGCCCTAGTGTGTGAATGTGAGTGTGAATGTTGTCTGTCTATCTGTGTTGGCCCTGCGATGAGGTGGCGACTTGTCCAGGGTGTACCCCGCCTTCCGCCCGATTGTAGCTGAGTGACCCCGAAAGGGAATAAGTGGTAGAAAATGGATGGATGGATGGTTCTGTGAGCACGGATGGGAACCTCGGACGTAACCCTCCGAGGTTCGCAGTGAAAAGCATGCAAACATTGACCCAATCAACACCATCCGGAATGGGCTTTGCTCCCTGTGCATGACCTAACACAGTAGCAACAATTCAAAAATCCTTTATAAATATATTTATTGAATAATACTTCAACAAAATATGAATGTAAGTTCATAAACTGTGAAAAGAAATACAACAATGCAATATTCAGTGTTGACAGCTGGATTTTTTTGTGGACATGTTCCATTAATATTGATGTTAAAGATTTCTTTTTTTGTGAAGAAATGTTAAGAATTAGGTTCATGAATCCAGATGGATCTCTATTACAATCCCCAAAGAGGGCACTTAAAGTTGATGATTACTTCTATGTGTAGAAATCTTTATTTATAATTGAACCACTTGTTTATTTTAGTTATTTTTATATCTTTTTTTCCAAATAGTTCAAGAAAGACCACTACCAATGAGCAATATTTTTGCACGGTTATACAATTCAATAAATCAGAAACTGATGACATAGTGCTGTATTTTACTTCTTTATCTCCTTTTTCAACCAAAAATGCTTTGCTCTGATTAGGGGGTACTTGAATTTAAAAAAATGTTCACAGAGGGTACATCACTGAAAAAGGTTGAGAACCACTGACCTAACACACAATGCGAAGTCTCAATACACCCCGTCACCCTCCCACACACAGATGTTTCTCTACATTCTGTTCTCAATACATCAAGATGTAACTGGCCAACAAGAGCCTTTTTTTTTTTTTTTTACGTCACACGTAAACATCCCTACATTATACACATGACATCATACAAACAAACGTGATCTCAGCAGCTGTCGGCCGTCTTTAAAGAGGAGACGTGTTGCATCTGCTTCTCCCGCCGCCGCCCTGTCATCAACACATGGCGAGGAGCCCGGATTAGACTCCGCGCGCCCACAACCGCAAAAGCGTAGAAAGCTGCGGCCGTGTCTTTGAAGACCGGGATGCGAGCACCAGGGGATTGTCTTGTTTAAAATGTTCAGTGCCTCTTGGGTGCTAGCATCTGTTGCCATGGTGACGCAGCACGGTTCCAGCTTTTACAATGACACTGAATCCAGGTCACACAAGTTCTGGATGTTAGCATTAGCCAGCTGTGAATGACACTTTTAAAGGACAGGGTGCTTTAGCGCCATACCTGTACATCCAAATAGGACGTCAATTAACCAAACAGGGTGGTGCAGTGGGAGAGTAGCCGTCCCTAGTTCAATCCCCACCTAGTACCAACCTCGTCACGTCCGTTGTGTCCTGAGCAAGACATTTCACGCTTGCTCCTGATGGGTGCTGGTTAGCGCCTTGCATGGCAGCTCCCTCCATCAGTGTGTGAATGTGTGTGTGAATGGGTAAATGTGGAAGTAGTGTCAAAGCGCTTTGAGTACCTTGAAGGCAGAAAAGCGCTATACAAGTACAACCCATTTATTATTATTATTTACAAAACTGTACGTACTGCAAGGACCGTCTAATTACTGTGTCTTGTCCCCCTGCCAGGTTAAGGAGGAGATGCTGCTGGAGGCGCTGACCACCAGGAAGACAGTGACAGTCGGCGAGAGGCTCATCGTTCCCTACAAACTTGCAGAGGTGATCAGTTCAGATGTGACGCCCACTTTATTATTTCACTCATTATTCAGTGAGTTTATGATGATGGCCCTCTGGTCTGTTAACCTGCAGGACTACAGGGTAATCCGGGGGTTCTATTCCGAGATCCTCTTAACAGTGCAACGATAAAAACACAACATTTAAATTAGTTCATTATTAACTTTAATTGTATACAATAGTCAACGAAAGCACTTTTAAATATTGTGGTTTTTACCCTTTTTTAATTTATTTTTTAAATTTTTTTTAGAAATTTTGCCTATGGTTCATTCATTGTGAAAACATGACGACGGATGTATTTTTCCCGGGCGCGGCCACCGCTGCTGCTCGCTGCTCCCCTCACCTCCCAGGGGGTGAACAAGGGGATGGGTCAAACGCAGAGGTTAATTTCACCACACCTAGTGTGTGTGTGAGACAATCATTGGTACTTTAACTTTTTTAGCTTTTTTTTTTTAATGCATTCTAAATAGTAAATAAATGCGATCAAAAGTAATTTGAAGATGGAGCATTGGAGAGTCGCTCTATTCTGCCTATAAAGCCCTAAAAAACATCCAAAACACCTCCGTTAGGGTTTTATATACATGATGTAAGTATAATTGTAATGTAGCACATTTATAATAGTTACATATGTTCATAATTGTAGGCATACGCGGTGCATGATTAAAAAAAACAATTTTTTTTAACAACAACCCTGAATATTACCCACTGCAGACTTTGAGAGCCAACAAACATAATAAAACAACACTTACTGTACAATGTCTGCTGTCATTAGGATCCCGACTTCTAGGATGTTAATATATTCCCATTTAGATGACAAATGACACTTAATCCTCACGAAGAAAAGGGTGTGGGGCCAAGCGTCTTTTTTTGTCGTTCTCGCTAGTATCGGGTCTGAATTTGGCTGTCGAAGTGTACCAACTTGTTGGGCATACGTCCTCCTCCTTCTGCTATCCAGGTGAGAGGCATAATTTATGATCTACAATAAACTTCCACAAGCAAGGAAACGAGGAAGCAGCTCGCCACTCGATGATGTCAATTTCGGCACGCAAGCTAGTGATCACGGCGCCGCTGTAAATAATTTGTCTGCGTTAGCGCTTACAATAACAATATCACTAATACTCATTTAAGTCAAGAAATGTAAATTGACTATTTTTTGCTGTTTTGGATGTTTTTTTATTTGGTTTTAAAGAGGATCCCCCATTGGCTGCAAGCTGATTTATATGTATGTTTATTTAGGGGTTAGATTACATTAAAAAAAAATCCATCCATCGTCATGTGTTTCATGATGGTGAATGATTCTAAAAAAAAAAAAATGCAGTCCCCGTTTAAACTCTTTGCTTGTCCAGGAACTTTTTCCCTGAGTTTGTAAACGATAACAAAAACGACAACAAAATTAATTTGGGACAATGAAAATATCCATCTTACCATGCTAATATCGATCATATACTGATAATAACCTGATATATGGATCGATTTGCCCTCCCCTATGTGAACGCCTGCCTGTCTACACAGGCACTGTAATAATATCCTATCTCTAACTTTTAATAATCTAATTGGTAATTTGTTGTTAACAGCTGCTTACTTTCAGCTACACTTCTTAAAATTTAATAAAATCCATTTTATTGAGCTGTTTCAAGCGGTAAGCTTAGCGATTAGCATTGCACTTTTTGTCAGCTGCTGGCTGTTCAGCCTCGTTTTCCAGTCCTCCAGTGGTGATAATACTTGTATTGTTTATTTGCTGCAAAAGCATTCAGAGATGGGAACTCTTTGGGCACCTCACGATTCGATTACGATTCAGGGGCTACGATTCTATTATAAATAGATTATTCATACATCTTAACTTATTATACTGTATATTATTTTTGTATTGTACATCGTTAATACATTGTATATTATTATTATATGTTCTAAATGTATTACATTTGATTATTATTAATATTATTGATTAGGGTTGTCAAAAAACGTGTTTTCAAATGAGTCGTGATTCTAAATTGAAACGATTAGTAATCTGTTAAAAAAAAAATCCAAAACACAGATTTAAAAAAATTAATAAATATGTACAAATTAAATATATATTTTTTAGAAAATTGGGGAGGGGGGATTTTTAATCTGTCTGTCCAGTCACTCAGTCAAATTATATTGTTGATGTAGATCAGGGGTGGGCATTACGTCGATCGCGATCGACTGGTCGATCTCGGAGGGTGTGTCAGTCGATCTCAAGCCAGGCATTAAAAAATAGACATAAAAATGAGCAATCATCAATCATACCAAGACTTCACTTTCGTCAGTTGTTTGACATTCTCGGCACCCGAGGATCTTGTGAGATGACGCTGGCTGCTGCGAGCTCATGTTTAAGAAAAAAAACACTAACAGGGTGGATGCAGGGAAACACATTTTATTTCTAGAGACTTCGTACCCACTGTCAAAACTCTAAAGACCGACTGCACAGCTCCTGTCTTCACCATAAAAGACCTGTTTCATCCTGCCTGTGCTAACAAAATAAGAGTCTCAGAAAGCTAGCGTGCACAAGCTAGCAAGCTACGGAGTTTGATGCCAATGTATTTCTCCCCCGCCCTCAGCGACCGCTTTCTCACTTGCTTGCCCACCCGCACAGTCACTGACGTCCCTCACCTGCTGCCAGACATGAAAGGGCCACACACATATGCTACTCTCATAACAAAGTATTTAAAAACGAGTATGCAAGTTGGACAAATGAGATGCCAAATCCAACCACTTTCATGTGGTATTGGACAGAAAGGAGGACTTTTTTTTTCCTCCATTTGAAAATGCGGACGTTATCAGCACCACTGTCTAATTCCAATCAATGCAAGTCATCAGAATCAAATACACCAACTTATATTCTTGTCTTCATGAAAGAAAGGAATCTATGTGTGTTAAAAATGCTTGTATTATCATTAAACACCATTAACTTGTTAACAAAAATGTCTCTTTCATAAATAAATAAATATAAATTATAAATAGGAATGAGGTAGATCTCCTCGACTTGGTCAATTGAAAAGTAGCTCGCCTGCAGAAAAAGTGTGAGCGCCCCTGATGTAGATGATCATATCTGCTCTACAGTTTTACTTTACAAAAGAGAAGTGTGGGATACTTCTCTTGATGCTTTATTTGTATTTGACTTTATTAAATGTTTGGGTAGAATTGCATTAACCAAAACCAAGTTTCTTTTTAAGTAATATAGAACTGTATAAGAGCTGTTATTCCATGGAGGAATGTAGTTAATCATAGAACTGGCACCCAATGTTATTAAAAAGTATTGATTTTGAATCAAGAATCGTTTTGAATCGAGAATTGATTCTGAATGGAATCCTTACCCCCAATAATCGAATCAAATCGTATCTTTCTTGCCATCTCCCAGAATAAGTTGGATGTCAAAGTTGACCAACTTATCGGTTTATGTCCACAACCTTGTACTATAAAAGTGAAAGGCATAATTTATAATCTACAAATAACTTCTACCAACTCAGAGGTGATGAAGCAGCTCAGTATGTCAGTAAAGCTTTATAAGATAGTTACTTAGTGGATAAAAGTAGTTCCTCAGTGTTAGCGCTTATAATAACACGAATACCTGGTTAATATTCAGGTCACAGGATGAAAATGAAGTATTGTTAGTGGTGTTTGGATGTTTTTTAGAGAGCTTTATGAGCAGAATAAATAACTCCTATTCACTGCATTGTTAGCTACCTTGTACTTGTACTAAACATGTTCATGTCTTACATGGGGATTGTGAATGACAGGCAAAATTCCAAACTTTATTGGTTCAATTAATTTCTTCTCTGGCTTGTCCGTTTGAGTCGAGATGAGACTGTAAACTACGTGTAAACCTAGAAAGCTGCTCACAATGGATGATGGATACCACATTATGTACAAACCCCGTTTCCATATGAGTTGGGAAATAGTGTTAGATGTAAATATAAACGGAATAAAATGATTTGCAAATCCTTTTCAACCCATATTCCAGTGAATGCACTACAAAGAAAAGATATTTGATGTTCAAACTCATAAACCTTTTTTTTTTTTTTGCAAATAATAATTAACTTAGAATTTCATGGGGCTTCACGGTGGCAGAGGGGTTAGTGCGTCTGCCTCACAATACGAAGTTCCAGCAGTCCTGGGTTCAAATCCAGGCTCGGGATCTTTCTGTGTGGAGTTTGCATGTTCTCCCCGTGAATGCGTGGGTTCCCTCCGGGTACTCCGGCTTCCTCCCACTTCCAAAAGACATGCACCTGGGGATAGGTTGATTGGCAACACTAAATTGGCCCTAGTGTGTGAATGTGAGTGTGAATGTTGTCTGTCTATCTGTGTTGGCCCTGCGATGAGGTGGCGACTTGTCCAGGGTGTACCCTGCCTTCCGCCCGATTGTAGCTGAGATAGGCGCCAGCGCCCCCCGCGACCCCGAAAGGGAATAAGCGGTAGAAAATGGATGGATGGATAGAATTTCATGGCTGCAACATGTGCCAAAGTAGTTGGGAAAGGGCATGTTCACCACTGTGTTACATCACATTCTCTTTTTACAACACTCAATAAACGTT